>NC_137033.1:7764305-7886805 GCF_032717465.1 Coenobita brevimanus
CACGCTCAGTCTACCCCCTCACCCTTTACACACACATTGTCCAACTATGCCATTACTCCCTCACCCTTTACACACACACTACCCTACCACACCTATGTTCCATCACCCTTTACACACACAATATCCAACCACACTTATACTCCTTCACCCTTTACATACACACACTACCCTATCACACCTATACTTCGCTCTTTACACTCACACATTGTTCTCACACACCTATACTTCTTCACCCTTTACACACATATTGTCCTACTACACCCGTACGTCTTCCCTTGTCATACACATTGTCCTGCCACACCCATACTCCCTCACCCTTTACACACACACACACGCACACACACACACACACATTGTCCAACCACACCCAAACTCCTTCACCCTTTTCATACACATACATTTTTCTACCACACCCACACTCGTTTACCTTCTACATACATTGTCATGCCACACCCACACTTCTTCACCCACTACGCACGTCGTCTTACCGCACACTTACTGGTTTACGCTTAACACACTTCGTCCCACCACAATGTCCTACCACATAGTCCTGCCACATTACCCTGCTGCATTGCCCTACCACGTTGACCCACCACCACATGGTTCTGCCACATTACCCTACCACGTTGTCCCACTACATAGTCCTGCCACATTGTCTATCACGTTGTTCTGTCATATAGTCCTACCATACACCACCTACATAATTTGCTTACATTGCCCTACCACACACCTACTCTGCTCCTTCACTCTTTACGCACATTTTCCTACCACACATTTCGTCCCTCAGTTTTACCCTTTCCATTGTTCTACCCATCCCTTTTTCCTCACCCTATTTGTACATTGTCCGACCAAACACCTAATCCTTCACCCTTTACAAACATTATTCCTTCCTCCTTCACCCTTCACCCGCCTTGCATAGTATACTGGTCAGCATAGGAGGATTCTTAGCATCTTCCCATTGTATTTCTCCTTGTTGCAGGTCAGTATTGTTTTATTTATACAAACGTGGTCAATGGTTAAGGTAAAGGGAGAGTAAGCAGGACAGCGTTAATGGGCATCAGGCAAAATAAATCGCCAAGGAAGAGGTGCTGCGATGGAGAGCAGGCAAGGCAGAGTTAGAGGTCAAAAGGCAAAATAAATCACGTAGGAAGAGATGCTACCAAGCCTCCTAAACCAGCGTACATACGGCCCCTCATCCTTTCCTCTTTAACCAACCTCAAGAGTGAGGGAATGAGGGCATGAAACACTGGAGGAGGCGAAGACCCGGATGCATAGTAGATGGGGGTAGGAGAAAAACAGGTAGCGAATTACAGAAACGGTATGAGGAGAAATAAATATATAGGACAAGAATTTGTGATTGAAGAATGGAATGGAAGTGGAAAGGAAATGGTTTAAGGAAGATGCAAACGTTGGTAAAGAGTGAAAATAATGGTAGAGACAAAATTCGGTATTGAGAGACAGGAAAAAGAAAACTACGTTGTTACTGATAAAATGGAAAGGAAAGTGTTCCTTTGCGCTACAACAATATTCTATTTTTCTGGCCATTTTCCTTACGGCATCACGTCCTGAAAAAACACTAATTTCCTGTAACACAAGCCTCTGTGTTCATGGGGTTCTCATATATATATATATATATATATATATATATATATATATATATATATATATATATATATATATATATATATATATATATATATATATATATATATATATATATATATATATATATATATATATATATATATATATATATATATATATATATATATAATTATACTCCATTTGGTTTTAGAAAAAGACGTGGTCACTGGGTATTATTCATCTTTTGTGCGTCTTTATTTCTTTAGGTATCTTGGTTGTCGTATGTTATTAACCGTCCCATGGTGGGGACAAAAATGTTATTCTAATTCAGCAAATGCCACAGTATTTTATTTAGCTGATAATGAGCAGAGACACAAGAGAAAATTATACTGGCACCTCTCATGGTGGGGAGATGTCTAATATTCTACTTCAGCTAACCCTGCACGATTTTATTCAGAGCATAGAGTGAGTGATGGGAGCCAGAGAGGGCTGAGTACAGAAGCTTGTCTGTCCTTCATACGAGACGGTACAGTATATCCTCTGTGAATACATTCCCAAAAAGCCCTTTATGTCAAAATTATTCATCTTTACGCTTATAATCAGGTTCCGCCCCAGGATGATGCATAAGTTTCAAGTTATATTCGGGGAATCAAATAATCATAAAGACTAGAAACACTGTCAGAGTCAGAACTTCCGCACAATCGTTTCAAAATTGTATCGTTGCATATAAGCCTCGCCAGATCATCGTATCTCGAATACTGAAAATCGCCGACATGAAGTGAAATACTGACCACTGTTTTACCCTTGCCATCTCCCCCAGCCTTCTCCCCAGACGTCAGTTTACGCCAAGAAAGCTGGAAAGGGTAGACAACAGATGGTAATATTGAAAACGATGTTTCCCTGCATGGTGGGTGGTACCATATTTCACCTTTATTTTTACGGTCTGTTTTATGAGTAAGATCGTAAGAATTTTTACGGCTTGAGTACTGATTTAAATTTCCAATGCTGCCTTTAAAGTTGATTTGCCGGTTTTCTGTTTTTCCTCCAAATTACAGTACACTGTTTATGTAAAAACCCATGATATATCAGAACATAGCCACTACTAATAACGGCGACAACCTGTACTCTACTATGGTACATGACACAGCTGGAAGAAGCACGATTTCATTTATTAAACACACATTGTTCTGAGCAAATTGTTCCTGGGTCATAGGTTATTCTGAGATCATACAGAAGTCATTCCTAAGGTCAATTATTAACACACTTTCGAGCTTTATGAGATCGTATTCAAGTTGATTTGAAATCCCATGCTGGAAATTTTAAGGTCACGAATGTGTAACTGAAGAATAACTGTTCTGAGATCGCTCATGCACAGTTGCTGCGATATCCCCTACAGGTTATTTCTGTATCAACCGTCCCATTCCATCCATCAGTCAATCCAGCCATTCCTTTTTTGCCACATCGGGAGCTCAAGATTCCATGGCTTTGCTAACAAGGCCAGACATATATGACGGCAGTGACCATCGCGGCATTATAGGAACATTAAACCCAACCCACACCTCCAATATACTGTAAACCCCAGTGGGCCACATCCGATCGAAGTGCCCAAACCCACCCGACCACCATTCGTTCATTTGGTTATATAGTTACCGTCTACCACAGTAAATGGTTTTATGGGTTACAGGCAAGTAATTATCTTGTATTTCACTGTAGAGTCGCCTGAAGGTAGCACTTATTCGAGCGAGTGGATGATAGGATCCTCACCTGGGAAAAAAAAAAATAATTTCCTTAACGTATGGTGCTCTTCTTTGATTGTATGCTGAGGTCCACCAACATTTCAGCGACCTAAAGATATATCTGCGAAATCCTCTCCTCAGTTAATGTATCACAAAGACTGAAAACACTTGACCTCCATCTCGTAAAGTCAGTGGCCAGAAACGCTCGTTAAAGACGCTTTCCATCCGGCAGGTGCGTATCGCATACTTCCATGTCTATGCCTTTAGTGTCCCCTGAGACCTCTCTTTCACCCGCTCTCCACACACACACACACACACACACACACACACACACACACACACACACACACACACACACACACACACACACACACACACACACACACACACACACACGCACAGAGCAGGAACTTAAACACAAATACACACACCACCTCCTCTATCCCCCTCCCCTCTTTCCATCCCCACTGCCTCTCCCCTTCCTTCGTTTCCCTCAGCACCCCCTCCCCTTACTCTCCTCTTCCCCTCACCACCCCTCCCTCTCACCTCTCCCCTCGGGCCACCTCAACACCAGGCTTCAGGTGAGAGGTTCAAGTTGAGCTGGTGACTCACACTTGCACTTCTGTTCCAGTTAAAGCTCATGCACCAGATAAACCCTTCACTACCATGACGTATATTTGCATTTTATTCGTGCTATCTCCAGATGATATTCTTCAAATGATACGAGATTTTTCGAGCCAGTGGGATATATTTAGCGTTAATAAGTCATTCTGCCCTAAGAAGTATTTCCCTGGTTGAATGGAAATGTCTGTTGAATGGAAAAACAGACCAAGGAGGAGTGCTATATGGGAACACCCGTGCTCTACAGCTGGGTTATTGGTCGGGCAGTTGCCTTTACCCTTTGACCTTAATCTGCGACCAGTTGTTCTCAAAATCGAAATACTTTATTCTTGTATGACTCTCAACACTTCCACCAAACTTCCTGTAAATCGAACCAAAACTGCTTAGGTTGTCTTTTCCCTATGGCCTTGACCTTTGACTTCCTGTTCTTAAAACTGAATCATTTCATCATGGGGCGTCCGTCACTTCCAAATCGAATAACAACCTTTGAGTTATAGGATCGAACAGTTGACCTCGCCCTATGATCTTGACCCCTGACTGCTTGTCGTCATATTTGAATCCCTTCATCCATGCCTCAATCTGAACCCTTCCACTTTCCTTGGGGGAAGCAGCCTAGGTATATAGATAGATAGATTTTTTTAATGAGATAAAAATCTTCTTAAGCTGACTTTGCCATACGAGCATGAGTATTTTACCTATTTTTACAAAAAACAAAAGGTTAACTCATTAACTAACTTCCAGCTTTTCCATTAAGATTGATGCATATGAGATCAAAATTGATTTACGTATTTTATTCACTCACGGGTCGAACTTTGAGCTTGCTCCATGAATTTAGCATTAGGCTCATTGTAAAATCTAATTCCTTAGTCCTTGGCTCACCCTTAATCATTCCACCAGGTTTGGTCTAAGTTTGATCTGAACTGCTTAAGTTAACCTTGACATCTGACCTTTCAGTTTGACCTCGCCATATGACTGTTCTCAAAATCGTACTTCTTGATCCTTGTGTTACCCTGAATCATTGCACAGAGTTTAGTTTAAATTAGATCATACCTGCGTAAGTTGACTTCTTGTGTGACCTGAACTGTGACCTGTTATTATTATTTTAAACCCTGATGAAGCCCTCAGCATGTCTACCAAGGTTGATTTAAATCGGGTTTTGGCTGTGTCTTGTTCTCTCTCTCTCTCTCTCTCTCTCTCTCTCTCTCTCTCTCTCTCTCTCTCTCTCTCACACACACACACACACACACACACACACACACACACACACACACACACACACACACACACACACACAGAAACAAAACATCATTTGAAAACACTACGGTAGTACGGATGTAATAAGTAAAAAGGAATAAGAGTAAAATCGTTTTCTGGGAGGGACTCGAGCTTATATATAATATATACTATTACACCTGCGCTCGCAAAGCAAGAAAGCGTGCTTTGTTTTGCTTGATGTGTGTGTGTGTGTGTGTGTGTGTGTGTGTGTGTGTGTGTGTGTGAGAGAGAGAGAGAGAGAGAGAGAGAGAGAGAGAAAAAAAAAAAGCTTAAATTGATTTTATGGAATTATAACCAGTTTTGGTGGAAATTTTGAGGGTCAGCCATAGGGTTGACTTTTTTTTTTTTTTTTTTTAAGAATAAAAGGTTAAACATCAAAGTCACAGAGTTATTTCAGATTTGACCGAGCAAAGTCAGCGTAAATATTCTGTAAATATTTGACGAAACCTTGTGGAAGGAGTGTGAGTAAGGCAAAAGCGAAGTGGTTTGATTTTTAAGATATTTAATCGGAGGTCATGGTCACCTGTCAAGATGAAGGTCAGACCCGTGTGTGTGTCAGTTTTGATCGGATTTGGACCAAACTTGGTGGAAACATTAAGAGGCAGCCTGAATGTTAACCAACTTTTTTAGAACAGGTAGAAGATTGAGGTCACATAATAAGGTCAGTTTATACTTTTTTTTTTTTTTTCTGTTTACACCAAACCTTATTAATGGGTTCAGAGTAAATGGATTCGATTTTGAGAATAGTCAATCAAAGGTGACGGGCAATGGGAAAAGTCAAGTGGAAAGGTGACAGGAGATGATCAGCTCAGTTTTCATTCGACTGGACCCGACTTGGTGGAAGAGTTAAGAATGAGGCAAGAATGAGGTATTCCAGTTTTGAGAGCTATCAGTCGAAAGTTAAGGTCACAGGGGAAGGTCAAACGCTCGGCCCTTAGACCAGCTGGTGAGCGCGGGTGTTGTATTCTCTGAGTGTTCCTTCTTTTCTTTTCTTTTCTTTTTTTTCCAGTAGCGTAATACTATACTAATTATTTATATCCCCACTCTTCCTTTTTCTGACAAGGTGACGGGCGGACTAGTTCAGTGTTAGGAATGTTATTTGTCCGTATTAAATGTCCAGACTTACTAACATCTTCAGTACGATGAACTCATGCTGTAGTTTGCTTTGGCTGCTGCTGAGAGGATTATATTCAGCTTAAATGAATCATCTGAGTGCAAAGAAGTTAATGAATTTTGTATCCATCACCTACAGGTCAGACATGCTTTCCTTAGCTGAATAAATCGTTTGAGATGGGAAGAGTGAAATATAATAAATGTCTTCTGACTGAAGAGACAGCATTTTGAAAGTTTACACTTCGTACTCTTCAAAATCAGTAGGAAAGAATGTGGGGTGTACCGACTTAGGAAGAGTACCAATAATATTCTTATTGTATTTGAAAACAAAGCACCTTGGGCAGAATAAATTGTAATATTTATCTGTAATACCCTGTTAATTACAGGGTATTGTAGAAACATAACAGTGGAAATTTATTATCGGAATCAGTACAAAATAACCACCGTGCAAGACTAAGTAAATGGTACATTCTTACTGACATTTAGGACCTCGCCGCACATCTTTCGTAGCGATTCGTTTTGTATTGTGCGTAACAATGTTATTATTTTTTTTTGTCGACAGAGTTTGTAACAGTAATATACAAAAAGATATTTTACTGTAATGGGTAAAGTAAATCGGTGAGTTAAAAGTGTTACGAAGTCTCTTTAAGAAACTGAACACACTGCCATACCGTACTGTATGTTATGAAATTCAAAAAAAGAAAGTCAGCTGCTGTCGTACAACATCTGTATATGCGAACTACAGCGTTGTGTTAGTTTATTGTACTCTTGCTATGTACAAACAGTTTTATTCGACTATGCAGGCTTCTAGTACTGAAGTGGTTAATGACTCTAAACATCTCCCGTTCAAAGAAGAACAAAATTAAAGCTAAGAAATTCGTGATGAGACAGCAGGGGGAAAACAAACAGACAAGTGGCACAGGTGAAGAGAACCCCAAATATTCTCCCAGTACTTCTTGGTAATACTTAGAAAGGAGTATTAACCATTTCAGTCAGCCAGTGTCATTTTAACTGTATGCTTTCTTGATGCCAGACAGTTTATTTATCTTACAAGGGGCGTCCATAGTAGTGAAAGGGGAGGTGAAAGCTACATCGAACCCTAAAAATTCCAAAACCTTATCCTAAAGTGAATAAAACCTTCCCGAGGCACGAAATAATATAATAAGAAAAATTGTCGGAATGAAGGGATAAAGGTTTTAAAGATCCCCTCCAGATCAATAATTTCCTGGATGTTAAATAATCTCGATTCTGAGGCAGTAAGAATATGAATCCTAAATATGTCATCGGACTGCAGGAATTTAAAGGTGTCTTGAAGCTGGGCATTAGCGTGGGCGTTCTATTTTTACCTGATGCTCGGAACGGCGACACTCGATCCCACACCTTTAATTGAACGGACCCCCAAAACGGTTATCACTGGAGCGAGAATACCCTGCCCCACATCACCATAAACTCCACTGATCCCCAAACACAATAATACCGATAATATGAACGGTCGCAGCCACGCGTCGCTTTTAATTCACACATATTAAAACTGTTTGGGAGTTAAATTGCCAATTATTTAACTTCCCACCAGACCATGTATCTCTTCCAACCCAAATTAATCTGTTCACAAAAGCGATTCTACCTTTCCACTCACGGCTCTCCCTCGCCCTCCCCTCACCCTCTCTCACCCCCCTCAGCCCTCGTAGGCCCCCACTTGTGAAAAAAGGGCAGCTAAATTAACCTGTGTGAACCAAAACCACAATTTAAAGTGTAATACGTTTCACCATTTGCCTCGGGGTTCGGTGGGGTAGCGGGGCGGGGAAGGGGCGAGAGCTACCATCCAAAATTAATCCACAGTCTAAAATAGCAGGCGGGAGATATGAAATGCAAAATAAATGCACGCGCGCAGTTGTGATAAAGGCCATAGCACTTTGATTTAATTTTTTCCCCCTGCACCATCACAGCTGCGAGTAAACTTCCACACTCTTGCCCATATACCCACATGCATACACTTACACAGGCACACCTACACCTATACCACGCTAAATCAGCACTTATACCACACACACACACACACACACACACACACACACACACACACACACACAAAAGGGTAGTTCAAGGTGAAAAATTTAATGTGGGAGGAATAATGACCAGCTCACTGAACACATGGCAACGCAAATTCTGATTCACTCGCCAAATACTGCATCTGCGCTGTCAAAATAAACGACACAACATTTTTTCTAAGTTTGTGTTTTGCGTGTAGACCGAGGCATTACAAACACCATGAACACTGAGCACCACTTGTACAGAATATCTTACACTGAGAACACCAGAACACACACTCCTGTCGATGAACACCAACAAGCAATACCGTGACACACTCAACACCATGAACGGTAAATGCCTTGAACACTGAACACAATGAACACTGACCAACATAAATAATAAACAACATGGAAACTGAACATAGACTTTGACGGGTAATAATTAAAGAACTTCATGGACATCGAGCATCCTAAACGTCATGAGCATGAATTGCTACACCACTTTTTTCACGAATCCACTTATTTGCAATCTGTCCCTCCACGGTGCTCCCTATGCATACCTATTTAGTTACTTATTTTTACAGGTTCGCACGTTTTCGACTCCTCCAATACCATTCATTTATTACTGCATTACGCCACTATTGGGTACTGGTGATGGACGCCTTCTTGCGGTAGAACTGATGTAGCTTGGCCACTCCCCTGTCTGGTTATACAAACGTCCCTCATACGTCTTCCTATCCCTTGAAAGGAGGAGGATGAACTGTGGGAAAAGGGCAACTTAAGCCTGCAATCCACTGGTTTCACATTTAAATGAGTTTTTAATTGTAACTACCACCACCACCACCACTGCTACTACTACTACTACTACTACTACTACTACTACTTCTACTACTACTACTGCTGCTGCTGCTGCTGCTGCTGCTGCTGCTGCTACTACTACTACTACTACAACTACTACTACTACAGCTACTACGCTACTACAACTACTACTACAACTACTACTACTACTATTACTTTAATGAAATTAGTATCCTTCCATGTATTGCTGTCTTTACTCCCACGTGGCCATTTCTGTTACATTGTTCATTCATCATCCATTCATCATAATATCCTCATTTTCTTCATCAGGAGTGTAGGAACCCGTGGCTAGTTTACAGCCCTCAACACACATGCCACATTCTAACTGGAATATTTCCTTCAGTTTATTTTTCTCGTGCTATTCTCCTTTATGCCGGTCAGTCACTTTCTCTCTCTCTCTCTCTCTCTCTCTCTCTCTCTCTCTCTCTCTCTCCCACATTATCATCATCCACACCTCCTTTTCACCTCCTAAGGTTAGAGTGAGGGTCCTTATTACACAGTGTCAGATACCTCTACTAGGTAATATAGTTTCCATTCCTCATTTCCTATCAGCCTTTAACCATATTCAGATAGGAAATACCCCTCCCCCTCATTAACTCCGTCATTTGCAATTACTTTTCTGCCAGATGTTCGCTTTTCTCGGTTACTTCATCCATGTTCACATTAAACATCCATGTTGGAGTGACATAGCCCTATTTCAGTCCATAAAACATTTTAGCTGAGCTTCTCACTAACGCAACATCCACTTTAGTATTTATTTCTCTGTGTTATCCCTGCATGGCTCTCAGTAATCTACCTTCCACTCCATAAACTCCCAATGCCTTCCACAGTCACTACCAATCTGTTTTGTCATAATGCCATATCATTGTCTGTAATTATCATTTGCAACCTTCATTCCACTTCTAAAATCTTTATTTGTCGGTCGTTTTTGTACGAATTTCTGATTAGATCATTCTTTACGCTCCCCCAAGGACAAGCTGTTCTTTACATGCTAAATCGTCAGTGATTGCCTTGACATTCTTATTTATTACTCTTCCGTCGACTTTTCCTTTTACACTCAACAATGAGTTACAGTGCTATTATTACACTTTCTGCTCAGTCCTCAGGCACTCTTCTTTGCCTGTAGACTGATGTTCACTCTTCCAACTCTATTTTCTCAGGCTTACACAGTCCACCTCTGTTGCCTCTCCTGTCTATACTTTTTCCACGGTCAAGAGTATGTCCTCTCTGCTTATCTGTGTCTCCTTTTTCATTCTTTTTCTCGCTGTTCTAGCCATCGCTGGCTCTCATTCATAGCAATCCTATCGCTTATCACATTCAGTAAATAGCTGCAGTATTCTCCATCTTCCCAGTACTCCAGTTCTTTCTCTTATCACTCTTTCATCTGTTCCTTTCACTCTTCTGCCGCTTCCACTTCTGACTTTTAATTTTCTTTAACTTTCCAAAACTTATTTGAATTGTCCCGCCATTTTTGCATAAGTATCCCTTAAACTCCTTAACTCTTTTCCCACCTTACTCTTTGGCCCATTTTGCATCCCTCCGTTTACACACGCACACCCTCCCCTTTTGTGCCTTTCCCTGTTATGCAGGCGTTTCTTTCTACATTCTTTTTTTTACATCCACTACTACGTAACATTCGCAGTCACTAAGCTGTTCCACCACCCCGGCTTCTACCCCACTCACCACCACTTCCCAGCTTTGTCCACATCATTAGCCTCATCTAACTAATGCACAGGTACCTAACATCTCTATTTCTTTTAGCATCCTTCTTTCAACACACGTTGCAACTTTTTCATTTAGATCACTTCCCATTTTATTTGCTGATCTCTTCAGTTTCGTCGTGTCCACTACTTTAATGTTTTATTGATACGTCATTTTAGTGTAACTCCCTATTCTCTAATTGCTATTTTTGATAAAGCCTTTTTCATTTCAATCAGCCATTGATGTACACTAAGAATTGGTCTCTCACTTGCTGTAGTTGTTCCAGTATGAACTGATACCTGTTTTGCTTTCAAGTATTATCGGTACTTTTCGTGCTGCTGTTGTCAAGCCTCTTTATCCTTGTTTGTTTGTTTGTTTCTTACATCCTCAATCGGAGGTGGAGGATGTTATGTATTCACCTGATCGTCTGTTTGTTTGTTTGTCCACAAGATACCTCGAAAAGTTATGGATGGATTTCATTGAAATTTTGTGAACATGTGTGTCATGGGCGAGGAAATATTCGACTAAATTTTGGTGGTAATGTGGGTTCGAGTCCCGGTCCAAGACTTTTTTTTTTTTTTTTTTAATTTGTCTACAAGATACCTAAAAAAGGTATTGATGGCTTTCAACGAAATTTTCTGGACATGTGGGTCATGGTCCAAGGAAGAGTTGACCGAATTTAGGTGGTGATTTGATTTTTTTTTTTTTTTTCGCAAGGAAGAAAGACTCAAGGCCAGGAGTCCGCAAATTGTTCCCTCCAAGAAATAACAAAAACAAGATAACAGCCAAATTCAAGCTCCGTTCATATCTAGATGCCTGGACGCACTGCATTTATAAGAGAGGAGATCATAGGCAGTAGGAAATAAAGACAGAGGGAGACAGTTCCAGAGTTCACTTGTTGCATATATGTCTAAGCTCCGAGATGGAATACTTAAGTTCTGGCTGTCAGCCCACCTTGTGTAGATAGCCAGAATTCTATATAATTACTCTTATGTAAAAGAACGGGTATGCAGCCTTTTTTTTTTTTTTTTTAATATTTAGTTCTTGTGTGAGTTGCTTATAGTTATGAGTGCTATGAAGTAGGATGCTGCGGTGGAAACTTGGTGGGGGTTGGAGAAACAATTACAAAGTTTAGATGCAAAAATTAATTAATTGGCGTTGTTTTTGGCTCTATTTTCGCTAATGCCCTTCTTCCTCTTTCTTTTCCTCCACCTCCTCCTCTACCTTTTCTTTCGCCTTTTCTTCTTCTTTCGCTTCCCCCCCCTCCTCCTCATCATCATCTTCTTCATTTTATTGTGCTCTTGTTCTCTTCTTGTATCTTATCTTACTTTTTCTCTTCCCGTCCTTTCTTGTATTCTTTTGTCACGGGGTTTTTAAGTATATACAATATTAAAGAATATTATTCAATAATACTTGAGAACAGGGACAAAGAATTTACTTGTGAAAATCAATGATTACTTTATGCCGGCTTACTTCGCCGATTCTTTAAGGACGAAAATTTATAAACTTTCTCAACAGTACACAGCACAGACTAATTATTCACACGTGCTGTTTATTAGTACTGTTGGCCTCTGGAGAAAGTGACTCCACCTCTGACAATCAATAACTAATGCTATTAATGATAAACAAGTTCTTGATGGTGCAATTAACTCCTACATGGGACAACGGATTTAAGTTAATAAAAAGGACTGGCCTAAGTACAAGTTGTGAATAATGCAAAGCGTTTATGCAAACTAGGAGCTGCAACTAGAATAAGCTTATGGAGAAACGTAACACGAGTTTACATTACATTAAGCTCAAGAAAAAGAACTGTTAAATTTATTGATTACAATTAAATAAATTTACGTTACATGATTCAAAATGAATTCAAAATAAGGAGATCGCACTCACTCGCTCACCCAAAAGTTAAACTCTTAACCCTAGGAAAAACGAAAAGAAATACTGGTCAGAAAGTGGGGTAAGCGGAATGGACTGGGCGTCGTTACTGAGGAAGGACACTGCCACACTCGCTGATCCTCTCGCCGGCTCACACTAGGTGGAGACTTCAGGAACCCTCTGAGGAACGACCTGGTCTCACGGCGTTTCAATCCTAACTGAGTTCAAATCGTGAGAGACAGGCGAGTGTCAAGCCGCACTTGCTAACGGCTAGAATGAGTGAAACACGCCCATAACAAATCACTCAGCGGAGGTGCTAATGTCGCGCACAAAGGCGATCACTTATGAAACAGTGAAAAATGTCCTGAAAACATTCCCGATTGAGTAAATACGGGGACGGTTAAACTGAGAAATAAATACTGGGATTCCACTAGAATTCGCGGTTTCCCACCAAAGTTTAATGTCACGAGTTTATTCAAATATAGGACGCGCCGACTCGAGACATCTTCCTCTGTGTTTCCCATTTTATGCGACTGTGTCAAAATCAGGAGAGAAAGACGCATTCATACATACATAATATATATATATATATATATATATATATATATATATATATATATATATATATGTGTGTGTGTGTGTGTGTGTGTGTGTGTATATATATCTACATCTATATCTTTTTCTATATATCTATCTATACATATCTATATCTATCTATATACCTATCTACCGGTATATATATATATATATATATATATATATATATATATATATATATATATATATATATATATATATATATACAGTATATATATACGTCTTTCCCTCTTGATGTCTCTCCTTTAGACACAGACTAAGAAAGAGAGAGAGAGAGAGAGAGAGAGAGAGAGAGAGAGAGAGAGAGAGAGAGATAGAGAGAGAGTTTGTAATATGACACTAAAGAAGATGGGGATTAAGAAGATAAAAACAGATACTGTAGACTGATGGATAGATTTTTCAACAGACCGATGTAAAACACAGACAGATAGATGATTATATGGATAGGCAAATAAGTAAACAGACAGATGAAATGATAGGTAGGTAAGTAGGTAGGTAGAGAGAGAGAGAGAGAGAGAGAGACAGAGAGAGAGAGAGAGAGAGAGGGAAGAGGGGAGAGGGGGAAATGTACAATAAATTGGCAATAAGGTGTGCTGACTTTACTCTCACTCTGTCATTCCGTCAGAGAGAGAGAGAGAGAGAGAGCGAGTGAGAGAGAGAGGTGCGTGTCAAGAGGGAAGAGGGTGAGATGTAAATAGGCAATAAGGTACTCTAACAAACACACACCGCGTCAACCATCAGCTCCTAGCCAGCCTTAATTGGCGGAGACAATGATAGATGGGCTGGTGGGGGAGATGGGAGGAAGGGAAGGAGGGAAACCATGGAGTGGGGAATTGAAGGAGCTGGTGGGGAAGGAGGGGAAACCATTAAGTGGGGAATTGAAGGAGCTGGTGGGGAAGTGGGGAGGATGGGAAGGAGGGAAACCATGGGAGGGAGGGAGAGAAGGAAGAAACCAAAAGGAGGATTTAGCGAGTCTATGGGGAAACGAGGGAGAATGGGAGGGAAGGAAACCATGGGGGAAGGGAGAACCAAATGGGGTGGGAACAGAAGGAGTGGTGGGAAAGGAGAGTAAGGAAAGAAAACAAGGGGAAAGGAGGGACAGGAGACGAAAGGGAGGGGAGAGGAGAGGAAGAAAGTGGGGAGGAAGAATGGAAGGAGGTTACGAACGAGAAAGGGATGTAAGGAGTGAGAGTGGAAGAAAGTAGGAAGGGAGAGCTTAAGGAGAGACAAGAAGAAGGGTGGAAGAAGGGAGGTGGATGGGTGAAGGTGAAAGGAAGGTTGGCAGAACTGGGAACGAAGTGTGAAGGCAGGTGGGGAGAATTGGTGGGGTAAGTGGGGGAAGAAGAATGAAAGGAGGTCGGGAAGAAAGGTGAAGAAAAGTGTGAAAGATGAACGTGTATATGAGGAGGACAAGTGGAGTAAAGTAGGGAAGAAGTGTGGATGGAGAATGAGACGAAAGGTAGAGAGAGGGTGAAAAAAAAAAATATGAAAGGAAGGATGAGACGAGAGGTGGGGGGTGGGTGAAAGGACGGATGGATGGAAGGTGAGAGGAAGGATGAGAGGAGGGTGGAGAGAAGGATGGAGAGAGGGTGAAAGAAACGAGTGGAAGGAAGTGTGAAGGAGGCAAGAAACCGCAAGTAGAAGGAACATTTACATCTTTACAACGTTGACGTCCCATATAGTTTATTTTAGCTGCTGCATGACGATTTTATTCAATTTCTGAAAATTTTCGTGTCATGACTAGTTTGGAAACTTGCTACAATTATCCCTCAGCACGACAGGTCTCTTCATAGTTAAAAACAATCTCGATGTAACAAACTGAAGCTACACAGATCAAAACCGCAGTGAAGCGATTCAGAGCTGAGATGTGAACGTAGGAAACCCTGGTAATGAAGGCGCTAGAAAGCTGACATAAAACTTGAGTAAGAAGACCTGCAGATAATACGAGAGAAATGTAATGTACGGAAAAAAAAAAATATGTGTTATGAATATGGGTCACAGCTGAAAAGAGACAGAAAGAAAGAAGCTAGAACACAAATAGATAGACGCGAATGAATGGGTAGATAGATGGATGGATGGAGTCTGAGAATATATATATATATATATATATATATATATATATATATATATATATATATATATATATATATCATCATGAGCCGTTTGAGTGCAGGATCGGCCTATCCCGACCGAAGTCGGGACGATACGGCCAATGTATCTCTACCAAGTGGCTTAGGCTGTCTGGTAGAGATTGTATGTAGGGTGAGAAGTACTTGTAAGTGTAATTGTAATGTTGTAGTAGCTTTGGATGTGTGTGCAGTCCGTGGACCAAGTGTAATCGGCCCGTGCAAGCCGACTGGGTGCAAGCATACAGTACTTTATAGTAAGCGACACTGGTTCAACCACAGCACCCCTTGTGTCCGCCAATGCAGTACGTGGCCGGGTGAACACTCCCAAAGTTTATTACCCTGGCAGGGCGCGAACCCTCGTTTTTCAGTGTACGAAAAAGCACACTTTACCACTGTACCACAGGGGCTCCATATATATATATATATATATATATATATATATATATATATATATATATATATATAAAGAGAGAGAGAGAGAGAGAGAGAGAGAGGGAGGGAGGAGAGAGAGAGACGATGATGGTCCAGGCCTGGTGGAAGGAATTGGTGGAGGAGAAAATACGGATTTGGAAAAGAAAGGAAGAAAATAAAGTTCGGGGCAAGAAAGAAACATCATTTCGGAAGAGATGAGGTAGAGAAAAAGTTTGGAATGAAGAATGGAAGGTGGTGATGAGGAAAACAGGAGGATAAGGATGGAAGAGGTCGATAGGATGGGGATGGAAGAGGTCGATAGGATGGGGATTGAAGAGGAAGATGGGATGGAGGATGTACAAGGAGATGGAGAATGCGTGGAGGATGGAGAAAGGAGGGACGAATTAACGATGATGAAGTTGGAAGAGGTGAAGAGGGAATGACAGAGAAAGGAGGAAGGATGCAGAAGTGAGAAAAAGGGGGAAAGAGAATAGGGAAAGGAAAGGAAGACAGGAAGCACGATGGGGAAGGGAGAGGACGAGAAGGAAAGTGTCTGAGAGAAGGGAAGAAAAAGGCAGAAGTCGTGAATGGAAGATGTTATGATCGAGAAAGAAGTGACGGAAGAGAAACTAGACGAAGAAAAAAGCGGTGAAGAGGAAGAGGAGAGATGGAACTGCAAAGAGTGGGTTAAGATGAAATGGAAAGAGGCAATTATGAGGAGTAGGAAAACGGGAAGAAAGTGTAGAAGAATAAGAGGGCCCAGACAGGTGGGATGTAAACGAATGGTGCCATCCGGGGAAAACTGGAAGAAAATAATTAATCCCGTATTCATCCTTTTTTTTTATGTGTGGAGATCTAAGCTTAAACCTTTTCAATCCAGTGACATTTTACTGATTTTTTACTTGCTACCTCCAATCGATTTTTTCAGATCAGTCAATCAATAATTTTTCAGCTCTTGGGATACCTCTTGTAGTGAAGGGTAAATGAAGGCTGTATGTAACTCCTCCAGTTCGTATAGTCTCCCCTAAACTGAATAAAATCGTCTGGAGGTAGCAAGAATAAAATGAAAAATATGTCCTTTTATTCAAGGAATTAAGAGTAGACAATCAGCCTGCTTACCTTGATGGCATTCCATATTGTTAAACTTTTGATCATCTTTTGGGGGGTTGAAATTAAGCACATGTCAAGAAGTTTGGTCCGACGAGTGTGTTCTAACAACTAAATATCTAGGCATCTCAGGAAGGGTTTAGAGGAGAAAAATTGAAGGTAGAAATACAGACTAGGTAATTATAGGTAGAAGAGAAAGTAAAAAATACCCATATAAGATACTGGAAGAGAGGGAGAAAAAGAAATGAATGGTGATCCAAGAATAACTAGACAAACGAAAGTAAAAAACGAGAAAGGCAATGGATAAAAGAAGAAAGAACATAAAACTGAAGAATCGAAAGGAACGAGCGGTGTAGAGAAATGATGTGAAGGACGAATGGCTGACAGGAGAAAGGAATAGAAAAAAAAAAATAGAAAAAAACATAAGATGGAATGGAAAGGGAAGGAGAGAATGGAGAGATCTGATCAAGGGAAATTGGAGTGGAAGATGGTCGTAGCAGATATAACGGAGAGAAGGCAGGAGGAAATCCTGTTAGAGAGAGAGAGAGAGAGAGAGAGAGAGAGAGAGAGAGGAAATAAGGGAGCAAAGAAGAGTTAATTAGCGACCAGAATAGAGTAGACGGATATAAGACGGAGGAGTCAGGTGAGAGAACAGACACGATAAGGGTGAGGGAAGAAAAGAGAGAGGAGAACAAATAAAGGGCGAGAGGAAATACGAATTACAGTGGAGGGACAAGAGAGAAAACCAAGAGCGAAAGGTGGAAGGTCAGTCGAAACGGAGGTGAAAGGGACAGTAAAAAAGGAAATAGGTACACAGCGAATATATGAAGGAAAGAGGAAGGAGGAGGGTGGCAATATGGAAGGGGAATGACTTTGTTCTGAAGGAAGACGAGAAGTAAGAGGAAGGAAGAAAGGCAATAGTTTTATATATATATATATATATATATATATATATATATATATATATATATATATATATATATATATATATATATATATTATTATTATTATTATTATTATTATTATTAGAGGGAGAGAGAGAGAGAGAGAGAGAGAGAGAGAGGTTGCAGTGAAGAACAGTAAATATAAGAGAAAAAAAAAGAAGGGACAGAGATGCTCTATAAATGAAGGAGAAAGGAAGACACAGAGAACACAGAAGGAAGGAGAGGAGGAAGAAGCCGCACACAGCAGGGGGATGATGAAAGGAAGGCGAAGGAGGGGAAGAAGGGGGGAATATGCCAAGGAGAAAATACCAAGGCGAATCTCAGTCGGTGAAGCTGAACAGATTTTACGATAAGACCTAAAGTGGAAGGAGACGGGAAGCTAGGGGGAGGCGAGACCAGGTGTTGAGAAGAAAAAAAAAAGTCACATGAAGGGAAATATAGATGAATTATAATAGACAGTTACTAGAAGGATGTCCAGTAGAGTACATACGGTTACTAAACAGTATAAATAGATAGATTCATACATACATACATACATACACACACACACACACACACACACACACACACACACACACATGCATGCATACAGTCTTACATTCATACATGAATACATAAAGTACATACATATGTACATCCATGCTCTTTGAAAAATAAAAATATGCAAGACCATAGACAATACATACTCAGACGAATACCACATCAAAAATTTCACGCAGTTGGTGCCCGAAATGTTCAGTGTTGCTTGAGCTATTCCAGGATCAATATATATTTATGAGTTTTTTTACGATAATATTACTGCTGAGGACGTGTAAAAAAAACAGCGATATTTGTCACCCATAAGAATACGTTTTACCAACCTGAAGTGCAATCACTGGACACTTTGCAGTAGTCATTTTTAAGAGAGAGAGAGAGAGAGAGAGAGAGAGAGAGAGAATCATATTTTGACTCATGGTGATATTTTCCACCGTACTCATAATAAATGCTTTTATAAACGAATGGCATTATTTAGGCATTCACTCTGATCGTTTTATATTATCATTTTACCCCTAGTTGGATATAACGAACGGAACATACTGAATATTTTTTTTTATAGGACTTTTTTTTTACTTACTATACTGTACCTGCGCTATGCTGTTTCAGAATAATAATACTTTGACACACACACACACACACACACACACACGACTTTAACTTAATAGCACAGGAGCTAGCAGAGGATTTACTGACATCTCGAGTACAAAAGGTTTAGGGTCAGGACAATGTAGATATCTGAATGAGTATCCCTCAAAAGGAACTCTTTAAGTGCAGCATTTGGCGCAATAATTAGGGGACATCACCATAAGTTGGCCAAAAATTCGATTTGTATGACACTTTTAGTACAGCAACCAAATTAGTGTTGTTTCTTGCAGGTAACCTTTTCAGAATTTATCTCTCTTATGATTCATTTGGGGACAAGTTGATTTCTGAGTGGCATATAGGTGGTGCCAATGTGAGACTTAACCAACATCTCGAATACACGAACCAGACTTGGGGAACGCAGCCTTTACCATATGCCAATTAAATATTATCAATCTTAGTGTGATTTGTGGAGACTAACCCATTTTTAGTGGGGTCAAATGCCACGCTTTATGCGGACCACGCCAATCTATCATTTAAAGGACAATTTGGAGCACATGTACCAAAACTCAGGACTCGAGAAATACCCCTCTGAGTCTAAACCACTGAGCTCTATAATATGCAGAGGCTATCTCCTCAGCGAGCGTGTTGCTTTGGCCGCCACACTGAAACACCACCACTTGTCGCCTCCACAATGGTAAATCAGTTGGATCACTGTTCTTAGCTTGCTGTTTCTGTTTCGCTGTTGCTTAAATAAGCTAAGCAGTGGGCCATGGCACTATATTTTCGGAATTCATCGGATGATTTCAAAAGGCGTGGGCGTCGGTGGTGTAGATAAACATCAGCGCCGCCCTGGGCCCCTGGCGGCGGTTACACAAACTACGTGATGCTACCCGTGAGAAAGCTTAACCATACTCTAGAGCTCAGCGGTATAAACTTTCGGAGGCATGGGGAATTTTCAGGAAAAGGTATTTATTTTCAGTTCATTGAAAATACTTTCTTTGGACATTCATATGAATTCAGAAATGATTAAAATGCAGGAATCCAAGCGGCAACTATTATGTTACTGCAATACCATTGACAATATTGAATAATAAAGGAATATCAGTATCTAAATCACTGCTTCAGTGGTTTGACACCCGTAGCATTATAATCTACATACAACTGCAACAAAATATTAAAGTGCTAGTCTATACATGTGCAGGTGCTAAGTGATGATTAAACCATCTAAATCATATATATATATATCTATATATATATATCTATATCTATCTATATATATATATATATATATATATATATATATATATATATATATATATATATGTATATATATGTATATATATATATATATATATATATATATATATATATATATATATATATATATATATATATATATTAGCATACATAGTCATTAGACTCACTCTTGTTAAGTTCATACTGGTCTAGCTGGCCTCAACCTTCTTCCTCTGAACTGTCCTCCTCTTGATCGGATGATGATCCAGCCATCTCTTCATCTGACTCATCACCATCCTTCTCACGTCTGTTGTCCTCTGGCACTAGGGCATCTGAGAGTTGCAGGCCCACAAACCAGATTGCATCATAAACACCATTAACCAAATTCCATGCATTTTCAACATCAGGGTCCTAATTCAGGGTAAGCTGGTTAGCTTCTGCCCACATCCTCGTCACAAATGCAGCACGGCATATATTGAGCTTCATCTCGGATTCACATGGAGGAAGTGACCTTCCATGAATCCATTTGTGTTTGGCCAATGGATTCTTCCCCTTCATCTTCGGGCCATAGCCAGGACACATCTCTGCTTTACGCACACTTCCACGTTGAAGGGCTAGGATTTGCACCACCCATAGACATACACGAGCATTCATATTGCCATGCAGAGTTTTTAGGATGGTAAGAAATTTATTTGGAACTACAAATTTAGAAAGAGCATTCCATAAAAGTTCTACGTTAACAGGGTCAGATGCTTTAGCAAGATCAATGAATGCAATATATAAATCATGGTTCTGCTCGTGGCATTTGTCTTGTACCTGTTGGGCAACAAAGATCATGTCTCAGGTACTTCGCTCTGTGCGAAATCCACATTGTGTTTCAGGAAGTGTTGGCTAAGATGTTTTGTCAGCCTGTATAGCATTACCTTGGCTAGTGCTTGGCTAGCATTCACATGGAGGGCAATACTTCTGCTGTTGTCACAATTTAATTGGTCCCCTTTCTCCCTGTAGAATGTAGATGGTTACAATATCGGACGTACGCCATTCAGATGGAATTTGTTCATGGTTCTAGATGGTCAATATGAGATAATGGAGGCACTGATGGAGTAAATGACCTTCCTCTCTGGTTAGTTCAGATGGTATCCCATCAGGGTCAGGGCTTTTGTTGTTTTTTAAAGATCGGATGGCCTGAGCAGTTTCTGTAAGTGTAGGTGGGACATCGAGATCTGCAGCTTGAGGAGTATTGGGGATGTTTTAAAGGATTTTGTGCTCCACCGGGTTTCTGCGATTCAGTAAGGTATTGAAGCGTTGTGCCCATCTTTCTAGGATTATTTGCTTGTCTTTTAGGAGCTCGTCTTCGGCTGATCGAACAGGGGCTATGTTGTGTTTGGTTGACCCATAGATGGTTTTTATGGACTTGTAGAACCCATGTTGGTCATTAATATCAGTCAGTCTGTGCAGCTCTTTTGCTTAATCAGTCTACTATTTGTTCTCCATGTCACGCAGTATTCTCTGGGTTTCACTTCTAGATTCTGGAATTAAGTTTTAAAGGTTGATGAGCTAGGGTGAGCCATCCAGTTGGTATGTTATCTATTCTTCATTGCAGGAAGGTTGTGTTTACCCTCAGCATTTTCATCAAACCAGTCTTTATGGCGGCGAGTAGAGAAGCCTAGGTTTACTTCTGCAGTGCATTGAAGCAGTGTCTTAGTGTTCAGCCACTCTGCATCTAGGTTTGCAGCAAGTGGTGGGCTTTGAAAGAGCTTGCCTGTAATAGTGATGCGGAAGGTGTTACAGAGTGCTACATCCTTTAAAATACTACAGTTTAGCTTCTTGGAGGGTGGTCTGCGGTGCATTTGTACACACACACACACACACACACACACACACACACACACACACACACACACACACACACACACACACACACACACACACACTTACGCACGCACGCACGCGCGCGCGTACGCATACCATAAATACAGGCAAACGAGCAGGGATAACATTATCTCCGGCCACGGATGGTAGCAGAAGTAACAAACAATAACAGATATTGAAAACAGATAACCAGTGTGAAAATATGACAGAAAAGCGAAACAGAGAGAGAGAGAAATGCGGAGCTAACTCTTTCTTGGTAGGGACAAGTTTAGTATTTTATTCTAGCTAACACCAGACGATATTATTCAGTTGAGAGTAAGGTAGGAGACTGAGGCTTGTATTCTCGTCAGTTAAGGAAGCTCCCTAACACCTCTTTCTTAACAATCTGTTTTGGATGTGGATGGTCAGTATCCTTTAGTACGTTACCTTTGCAGAGTGTGGCGATGTTGAAAAGATTTATGTAACTCAGAAGAGGAAGTATGGTGTACTAAACAAAATCAGTCGCTTAGGAAATGGCGTTATGGAGCTTCCTCAACCGACGAGAATAGGGACCCGAAAGTGTTAATACTGGTATCAATAACCCTGTGATAGTTCAGTTAACTCTAGTGTTGTATTCCTTCAAAGTCGGGCTACTTTGTTTAGCTGAGAAGGAGACTTAGGAACCAGAGTGTTAAGGCGAATCAAAAGAACGAAGATAAGTTCTTTGTCAAACATAAGAGGCATGCATACAGGCCCACCTCTGCTTATACCTCTAAAAACACAGTAAAGGCCACCTACAGTTATTCCTCTAAGCCCAAGGACGTATTTTGCATTTACTTTTACTAACTCCCGAAGAACAGAAATTAGTTTTTTTTAGAAAGGGTTAGATCCATTCGCCATTACGGAGCCCTCCAAGGCTGAGTAAAATCGTATGGCTATAATAAAAATAATGTTTAGAGTACGACGTCTAGTTTAAGTGGTCAAGCGAATAATAATCTCATGACCTCTGACCATAACCGGTAACACAGCTATTCTAATACTGTATTTTTTAAGATCATTCACGTCAACCTACCTCCTCCCAGCGACTGCCTTATATTTTCTCAAACAATTCGTCCACATGAATTTGGTCGTGATTTTCGTCGTTTTGCAGCTAATCCCCCTTAGCTCAGTGGTCGAATATCACAATGCTGTCTTTACGACTTTCCCATAGCACGTATTCACGACTAGCACAACATGCGAGTGTTAATCTCGTATCACAGCTCAGCACTAAAGATGGAGAAATGGTGATTTAGGCCAAGTTAAAATGGACACATCAGTACACATTATCTTCAGCCAGTCCTGATAACAGAGACAATACTCAATATGAAACCTCGTACTACTATTTGTCCATTTTATTTGATAAAACTTCAAGGAGAGGCTTCGTAGTCAAAAACTCCTCCCATTATAATATCCATTTTTTTCACTGTATTCTGCTAACAGATATACACAACATACCCCCTAGTTGCAAAATTTCCTGTTGTTATTTTACTCTAGCTGCCGCCAGACGATTTTGTGCAACTCAAGGGACGCGTCTGATAGTGAAAGGAATAACGCCTCCCATACCCTCCCCCACCCTAGATGATTGAGGGGCGGCAAGGGAAGGGGAGCGGAGGAGTAATAACAATAATCCCTTACCCCAAGAAACCACACCCCGCCACTACAAGGCATAACACCGATAAATCTGAAACGTAAGGCCGGCCATTAAGGTTATATATAGACGGCCCACTTGCACCAGGAGAGGGCCGGGGTTACACTGCCACTCGTCTGTCCCCCTCCATGTCATAACCCCCTGTGTTCTTCCACAATGTGACTGATGATACTGGGGTAGTACTGTATTAAACGTTAGTTTGCAGTTTTAACGAACTGATCTTCTTTCGTACTAGTATCTGCTGTGTGTATTACGTGTATAATCGATAGTGTCTTCAGTTTTGAGTGTCTGTGTTCTGTGATGGTTGTTTTCTATGGCTTTCTACGTCTTGAATGACTGTGGCTTCGGTATTCTGAGGCCTATGGACTCCATCTATAGAAATAAACGGAAATCGGTTTGTAAGTATGTGTACGTCCATTAAACATTTATGCACAACCAGACAAACGCACTGAGACTTGAAACTTGGCATGGAAGTGAGTCATGACCCCAGGACAACAAAGCCTCGTGGTATGCGCTGCTGAATGTGTAGTGCAGAGGCTCAAGTACATCACTACTGCGAGGGCCTTACAGTCATTTGTTTAGGAGGCATACTGACACCATTGCTTAATTACTTAATCTTCATATTACACCATATCATTCCTTTCAGTGTTAGTTATGGTCTTGTAATATCGACTTAGTTTAGATAAATGACGTTGCAGAGAATATTAACAATCCTTATGCGTATATTAACTGTTTAGTAGTTTCACTGCTTTTGTTCACCTGATTGAGTGTCTGTGCTTGGTTAACGCATTCAGTACGGTGATGTCTTTGATTTTTTATTCATACTGTATTAGTGTTTAAGGATTTAAGATTTTTTCTTTTAATGAAGGGATACGAGTATGATGTTGCGTTCACGGTAGCCTTTAGTATGGGAAATTTTTCCTTACGGACAACACAATTAAAAAAAAAAAACTAGAAAGCATTCAAAGAGCGCATACCTCCCCAAGTGCCATTGCCATTAAAAAGATATGGATGCGCTCCAAAATTTAATCATTTCTTTCTAGGTCCATGGCCCACCTTTCCACAAAATTTCATTGAAGTTAACTGTAAACTTTTGGACATATTTTGCTGGATACTCTGGATCTGGATTCAGGTCCGCCCCGAAATTTAATTATTTTTTCCTTGGTCCTTTTCCCACCCTTCCACAAAATTTCGTCAAAATCCGTTCTTAACTTTTTGAGCAATCCTGTTAACAGACAGACGACAGCCAAACAAAGACAAACAAACTAACAGACAAACAAAGAAACGCCGGCAAAACATAACCTTCTTGGCGGAGGTAAACATTGACATCCTTATGAAAGAACTGATAATGTCCTAGATCACTATTTGATTTATATTTATAAATTTTTTGTTTATTTATTTATTTATTTTTCGGTTTACGTGATCAGTGCTTACCACAAAATGGTAAGATTATACTGTAGTTACACTGCGTCTGCATATGTCAGATCCTACGGTCGCACCCACCCCAGTTTCACTTCTTTTCGGACATGCATTCCATGCCACAAGATCAACGATGGTTTTAAACTTGTGTATTGAGTAGTTACCTAAGGAGGAAGCCAATTTTACATAAAAAAAAATGTATACATGCAAAAATAGTTTGTGCTGGGGTTAATTATTTTCTTTGACGAAAAAATCTGGTCTGTTATTCATCAGATTCAAAGTGACGGTAGGTTCGTATGCTAATACAATCCTCCACCAGCATCCTGAAATCTCAGCTGGGGCGGCACACAACAAGAGAACGCTATGGAAATTTTTCATGATTCAAATAGGCCCTTCTATTCAATTCCAGTCATCTATCTCGGTAATGCCTTTTAACCATACACATCCTTCGATTGCCTTCAGTTATTTTTCTTCCAAACCTGGGCATGGGTTACGATTCTGTAAACCCAGTTATCTTCCCAAGCACCAGCAGTTGGCGCTAAGGTAAGTAAGACATTTTGATAAGTCGGCGGGTCGTATGGATGAACAATAAATATAAAGTCAGCGTATCAGATCGTTCTCTGCTATAGCTAGAATTCAGGCCACCTCCATGGAAGCCACAGTTCATATAATTTATTTTCTTTTTTGCCCTTTTACCAGCTTGGGCAGGTTTCTCTGAACTAAATACAGTCGTTTGATTACACCCCCCAAAAAGCAGCGTTTGAATTTCGCAGCTTAAGGGATAGATCAGAATTCCAGCACACATCCCATTAGTGGGTGGGTCACGGTCTGGGATAATATTCTGTGGTGGTTTAACCTATGTGTGCTCTGTGCATTGTTTGGTTTATGATCGATCTCTTGTCTCTGTGATCTCAGGTGGTCTGCGGTGTGTGTGATCTGTTGGACCTACTGGATAGTACGGATCATTCGTTTTCTGTTGTATTTTGTCTGTGAGGATTAAGTATAAGACACCCAGTATGGACTGTGTAATCTACTTAATCTTAAATACAGGTCAGTATGTGTCTTTAACTTTTTGACATTTGTGGTTTTCTTAGGTATTCATCCTATATAAGTTGTCCGTTCTGAAGAATATAGAAAGCAGCATAAATCAAATTCCATGCTATTCAAAATGCAGGACACAGTGCTGTTAAAGTAAGAGAGATCACAGGAGGAGGAAGAGACAAATGAAGGAAAACAGATCATCATGTGTGTGTGTGTGTGTGTGTGTGTGTGTGTGTGTGTGTGTGTGTGTGTGTTTAGCTATGATCAGTGCTTAATACGGTCCCTGATGGTTGTGTGTGGTTTATGGTATGTTTTCCCGTCCCAATAAACTATTCATGTTCGAGCACCTGTGAGTTATGGCCGGATTACTTTACCCTCTCCTTCACTCTTCTCTCTGCTCTCCTCTCTTCTCCTCTTCTTTCCTCTCTTCTCCACTCCTCTCATCTCCTCTCCTCCCCTCCTCTCCCCTCTCCTCTCCTCTCTCCTCCTCTCCTTTGCTCTCATCGTCCTGTGGTACTTCTCCCGTCCTTTCATCTTTACCTCTCATCCTATCCCTAGCCTCTCATACCCTTAATGCCCCTGCACAGCCCACACAACCTTAGCACATCCTCCTCCACTTTCTGTTTTTCCTCTTTAAAGAATTTCTCATCAGTCCTCTTCGCTGTAAGTGGCCCATCTCTCTCTCTCTCTCTCTCTCTCTCTCTCTCTCTCTCTCTCTCTCTCTCTCTCTCTCTCTCTCTCTCTCTCTCTTCGTATCCCGTGTGGCGTCTTCCTCTCTCTGGCGAAGTGGAAAAGAGAATCCGAAGCCAGAACTCATAACTGATCCAATTCTGAAAGAAAAGCCGAAGTTGGCAATACAGTAGAGACCTTCCTCCCTTTATTTGCGTGAGATGTGAGGATTCAACCGTCAAGAATTTGTGCTGCAGACACTGTGGCTCCTTCTACGATGGAGAGGTGGAAGAGGATGGTTGGACTTGTTTTTTATGTTTGCAGACTTCGAATAAATACACTCTAGGGGACTTTTCGATCTCTTGGGGACGGATAAACGTACCTGCTGTGAATCTCCCCACCCTATGAGAACTTATACATTATTAGAATAGAAAAATAAACTGGTGCTTCATATGCTCTCCTCATTCATTTCCTAACCATGAGTTAAATGGCACTCTACTTTTTTTTTTCAGTATGGCCTAAAATTGCCATCTCTCTATCTCGACTCCACAGCTGTAGTGATAGATAATTACTGGTACTAGAATATAATGCTACTCACGAAGAAGTGCTCTGGAAGGATGTTAAGCTGTCTTATTGCCATTTTCTCCCACCGATAATAGCGTGATTCTGAATGCTCTGTTTTTTCTATGCTCATGTCGATAAGCTTCTTTTCCCATCCAGTTTTTTTTTTTTTTTTTAATTATCTAAAGATTTTTTAAAAGTAAACGGTGATCCTTTTCATGTTTTTGTGTGTGCATCTCTTGAAAGGTTTGCTAGGTAGGGTAAACTTCTGTCTTACTGCTTTTTATACGTTGTTTTAGCCGCCATATTCCGATCTAGCCATGAAACAAACTGACTAACAAGGATCGTTGGTCATGTTGCCGATATCCTTCACCTGTAGTCATCTCTTTACCTTTGTACCATATCTTCCTCACTAAACAACCAGTCACCTACCTTCCCTCCTCACACTCCACCTTTACCATCCACCTCTCACTATCTCTACCAAACCACCTTCCCTCCCTCCCCCAACCCCAGCCACCCAAACCCCTCCCCACCATGTCTCCCCCCCCCTTACCCTCCAGCAAACAATTTATACCATCATTACCGCAGTATAATTTGTCGCGGTGTAAAAATGATCCGTGGTATGTAAAGAGGAGAGTCCTTTGTCCCTCACCCTCCCCATCTCCCTCACCCTCCCTCCCTCCCTCCCTTATCACCCACTACACCCTCCCTCTCCCTCCCTTACCCCATTTTTACTCTTCCTCCCTCCCTCACCTACCTCTCATTTCCACCCCACTCACCTTCCCTGCTAAGCTTTTTCTCCCCCTCCCTAACCCTTTCCATCAAACCCTCCCTTTCTTCCTTACCCTTTCTCACCCTTTCCACCAAGCCCTCTCTCTCTCCTTTACACCACGCCACCCCTCCCAGCAAGCCCTCCCTTTTTCCCTTACTGTCCCTCACTCTGTCTTACCTCCTACCCCACTCTCACTCTCCCTACCTCACTTTTCCCCCCTCCCTCCCTCTCTCATCCTGCCTACCACACTCACCACCCCCCTCATCCTCCCTGGCACACCCACAATCACCCTCCGAACGCACACCCACCCCTCACTCACTCACTCACTCAAAATATATCCAGTCATATGATTTTCTGGGCTTCATGTCGAGGGCCAGTAGCAGATCTCTCTGTTGATGTGACATAGATATACTTTTTTTTTTTTTTTGTACGAGCCACCAAAAGGATTGTGACTGGGGTGCTGCCGTTGTTTTGACTTTAGTGTGATTGTCTCCATAACTCTAACGTGATAGTTCTCATGATTATAACTACTTAACTACTTTTCATGTCTGTAGTAGTTTTATGGATTGTTGTGTTCAACTTCGAATAATTGTAGTTTGGCAGTTCTTGTGTCTATAGTGTAGGAGTTGTGATAATTGTTGTGTAGTGGTTTTTATAAGCAGTGATGATTTTATAGTGGAAGTTTTTATGGTCGCAGTATAGTTATTCTTCCGGTGATTAGTGTCTTTATCATTATGGCTTAGTTTGGTAATTCTTAGAAACTGGTGTTTTCAGTTCGCATCAAAGTTTCTCGCTAACTTTATCGTCTGTGTATTATTCCTTTATATCCTCTTTGTGTGATCGGCATTTATTTACATGAAAAATGGAAGACTCATGGAAATGAAAAAGCGTCCAACTCTTACACTATGGAAGTTGTCGACCCCTATTGGTAGGCGGCGTGGACACAGGCACTAGCAGGCACGGGAGCTCTGCTGAGAGACGGCGGCAAACTTTGCAACACTAGCACTCTCTTTTGGACAGTGAAACCAACTTTTCCTTCCAGCTGGTCTGTTTTCTCTGGTAAGGGGTTGCATGGATGGCTGCAAGAGTCATGTCAGCCAGCCAAGAGAGCATGTCTTGGGTCAGGCTTTCTCGTTAAATGGCAAGGCAAGAGTCAGTGTTCATGGGGAACTAAAAGCAGCTGACGGGGGAAGACGAATAATATAACTAACTTGCCGTTACTGCTTTTGGCTAAAAGTCTCTAAGACGAGCACACTTCGTGAGGGAGATCACACATTTTTAGCTCTATAATTATTGTCAATGTAGTGGAGGAAGTACAAAGTGGTCCAAAGCTTACAGAGATGTCATAACAGTAAACAACAATGAAAGTTAGGACATCGCAGAATGCATGTGAATCGAGTTGATATTCTACCTAAAATACATTGTATTCCAAATCATAGTTATAAGTAATTCATAGACATGAATAACTTCCATTAATGAAACAATAGTTCAGCTTCCGAAAAGAAGTGGATTAAAATATTTTCTGTTCTGCTGTTTCATAAAACATGTTTTCGACATGTTTCCACAAACATGTATTATGTTTGTAGGAAGTCATGTTTTTGTAATGTCTGGCAGCGAATCAAAACACAGAATTGGAGTCGCAGCCACCAGTATGTTATTTTCAATAATTATCGAGATGCCATATACTTTGTATCTTTTCCCAATTTCACCCCTGCCCCCCCACCTTCACTCTTCCCCTAACCCGATATTGTGTTACTTTCAGATGGCTTTACACGAAGGCCTTAAGGCACCCACCACACTCGAATGCCAAAGTCAGGCTGACAGTAGAAGCGATAATATTACTTCAAGTTAGGTTTTTAATACTTTCAGTTCGATATGGACTTTATAGCCAAAACCAGTCAATAGAGGAAGGATGAAATTAATGTGGTCCTTCAAAAACATATTTTACCCTTTGTAGGGCTTTGATCCTTCAAGTTGTGAGACCCCCTATTTATCAAGTGGGATGGTAACCATAAAACTAAATAGCGCCAGAGTCTAATGATCGGATTGATGGTGCTGTAACTGGATGTCGCCCATAAGGTTTCCATTCGATGGATTGCTGGGGCCTATTGGTCAAATACCAATCAAAGGAGGTGACTGTTCAATATTGCCTTAAATGTCTGGCGTAACAGCCTATCCTCGGGCCCTTGAGCTTCTGACAGCGCAATGAATGAGCGGATGGCAATGGCCAGATGCCCTGTAGTTTGTCCCAGTGTCGCGCAAGAGGTCTGGTGTGAATCCGTGTCAGGTCCAGATACCATGGTACGTGGACAATTGTTATCCTCTGTCTACTTCAGCTTAACCTAATATTGCTATATTTCCATCTTTAATGTTGAAATGTAACAAGGGATTAAGACTAGAATATGGTGGACATGATGAACTGATATGGAAAGCATGTCTAGCCGTAATATTGTAGCTGACATTCAGATATGGGAAATCAGTTGCAAGAGTACAACAAAGTCTGTCAAGTTAATGTACAGCAGATGGACAGCATGAATTTCTTGTTTTCTTTTCATATTGTTATGTTGCAAAATGGAGTGAGTTTACAAAAAGCCTCACACTTGTAAGGATAAAAAGCTCTCCAAGCCTAAGCTCCGAGTAAAGAGGAAGAAGAGCACGTGAGGGAAAGGTGGAGAGAAAAGGAAGGTGGCAGGGAGAGGGAGGTGGCAGGTAGGGGAGATAGTAGGGAGGGGAAGATGGCAAGGTGGGGAGGTTGGCAGGGAAGTGGAAATGGCAGGAAGGTGGAGGTGGCAGAAAGGAGATGACAAGAACGGGAAAGGTGGTAGGGTGGGGGCAGCAGTAGGTAGAGGAGGTAGCAAGTGGGGAAGGTGACTGAGAAAGGAGGTGGCAGGGAAAGGAGGTGGCAGGGAGGGGAAGGTGGCTGGGGAGGGCAAGAGAGCGAGAGCACAACACCACGAAGATATTTGATGAAGTACGTATAATCTCTCCTAAGCTTAAGTTGTACTTAAGATTGCTTGTAAATACAATATATCTTCACTCATACTGCTGTCATTTATTTCACAATTGAATCTGAGAGAATATTAACCCTTCGTTAGTCAGGTGGGGTGTTTTGACACCCCAAAGTTTTTTAAAAGCTCTTATTTCCTAGCCGGTAATTCGAATATTTCTCTCCGTTCCAGTACTCTCCTGATTCAGTGGCGGGAGGGAGCATGTGGATTAGTTTTGTCCTGCCTCTGCTGTAGTGAGAGAGAGGTGCACTTCCACCCCCCCCTGGGGGGGTCCAGTCACCCCATCAAACTAACCATTTAGATCATTATTGTGATATACATTTTTTTTTTTTTTTTGCATATTGTTTATCATTATACTGATTTTAAAAATCACAAAATGTATTTTCCTGTGCGTGTTTGCCTGACAAATGAGATATGAGTCCATTTGTTCTTTTTTTTACTGATATTGTAATTTATTGTATTTTATTATTATAAATTGATAAACACCACCTACAAGGCATTCAGTCTTGATTGCAGAGATATTCTGAAGCGGCTGTATAAATTTATTCTACATGTTAGTAACACTACATGTATTTTTGTACAGGGGTGTTGTAACACCCCACCGGACTAACCACGTTGGAATACACCACAGGACAAACGAAGGGTTAAGATGAGAAACGTAAGAAAATCAAAACGATGTCGTAATAGATAATTGCTGAGAAGAATGAAGTATCTAAATATTGATCAGGTGTGTTTATAAACAAGTTCCTCTGACGGTATTTAGTATCGTAACCGATTTACAAAATAAACAAGTTTTTATTATTACCCTGGCTCGTCTTGTTCTCCTTCTTTCACTTACATATTTAATTTACTCTGAGTGTGAAGTGAGTGGTAGTTTATGAGGAAGGCGTGAGTATGTTCAAGCAATCTGACACATAGCTTTAGCTTAAGAGAGAGAGAGAGAGAGAGAGAGAGAGAGATTATAAAATACGGTTCCTGGAAGGTCACAAAGGGACAGTAAACCCATTTTTGTCCTGGTAAATATGAATTAAATAGTTTACCGTAGATGAGGAAAAGCCGGAAGTAAGAGGCCTTGTGGTTCAACCGATTCCACTCATGGTCGGGAGCGTCCCTCGTTAGTGCACTGAGTGAAGACCTGGAGGAACGAGACGTAGTTGGGGAAATTTCTTCGATGTGAAAATCCATTTCCTGATATAAACTGGAGTTCTCATCAAATGCTTTCCTATTAAAACCACATCGTTTTTTTCTATGCTTAAAGTTGATCCCTTACCCTTTTAGTCAGGTAAGGACCAATGAAACTAGTAATCAAGAAGACTCATGCCTTTCTCATGCTTTAGGCTTATCGAATTTCTTGCAACCATGCGTCAGTATTGAAGTTGTGGGAATGACAATTTCATCAGATAAAAGCGAATCGTCTTTAAAAAGAGCTGTCTCCTGTTTTTACCTTTTGAGTGCGGTAATGATTATTAGCGATTTTTTTCCTATGCTATTAGTCTTTTATTTTTTTTTATTGTGTATGTATTCATTTATAAGATAATGGGAAGGGGTTAACAATTTCCATATATGACTTCTCTAGTTCGAGAAGTCTCTTCTGAGTTAAACAGAATAGACTGACATACCAAGCGTAAAGCTGAAGATGCCTCCACTGATTTGATAGGTCAAGACGAATCTACCAATGTAAATGAGATTCCACAAACATAGACGATCAGTGATGCAGTTTCAGGGGTTCATACAGCCTTGTATAGGCCAAGTAATTGCTATGAGACATGTGATGGGCATGGTACGTAAGAGTACTGCTTGGCCTCAGGGAATGGGCTGTTAAGCCTATGCCCAGAGTCGGACACACACAAAAAATGGCAGGGGCTTTCCCATCATGTGCAGGGTGTTTCAGAATGTTTGAAACCCATATCGGGGCCTCTACAGGTTGAATGGGTTTCAATCATTCTGAAACACCCTGTAAACACTGTCAAGGATGTGCTGTAGGGTGGCCTGCTGCCAGCAAGAGTTCTCCTACAACTCAGGTCCTCCTGCTCCGAAAGGGATAATATAGAATTGATCCTTAACGTTTATTTTCTTTTATAAGCATGTCGTCAAACGAATGCTGATTACGTCGAGACTACTGTCAAGTGGCAGTGTTAAAATCATGACCAGCACTAGGTGACACGGGCGGCTGAACTGCGTGTGAAGGCTTCAGTTGATGTCCATGTGGCCATCGGCGCTTTAGTTCTTCAACATGTACCTTTTCAACACTAGGACGTGCTTTGTATTGTGGCACCAGACCATATTATTCTCCTTGAGGGAGGTTTTTCGGACTAGAGAGGATACAAATAACCTTTAGAAAACCCTTGCAGTACGAGAAGCTTTTTCTTTTTAATAAAACATCTGGACAAACTGTAGCAACAATAACCTGAATTCTTGGCTACAGGATTCAAGGAGCTCACTTAGCGTAGATTTTCATGTTTTGGTTGCTTATTTTCTGTAGCTTATAGTGGCAGAATAAAACAACTCTGCATCTCAGTATCCATTTCATTGCACTTCTTAACTAGCAGCCTATTTTAGACAAAGACCAAGTTAACACGTTCATGGACGTAACCATTGTAGTTTTCTGATCCAGCTAATGCCAGACGTTATAGTTTTAAGATTTTTTTTTTTTTAATAACAGAACGGAGGAAGGAAAAACAAATGTATGAGAAAAATAAGAATGAATAATAGGAGCTTCAGAGAGTTTATAGTTTCATCAGTAACTCTTCCGTTGTCTTTACAATTTTTTTTTCTATTCCAGGTACCACCAGACGATTTCATTCAGCTAAGAGTAAGTCCTGGGAGGATGATAGTGTTATGGTGGCCAGTGTACGTGTGTATGGTGTGTGGTGCGAGTGCATATGGAACCTTCCTGAAAAAAAAGCCAATAGTGGAATTTTACCTGCGAAGGAACTAGATGAGACGTGATTGCGCCTCAGCCCTGCAGATCTCATCAGATTTTCTCCTGTACCTTGAGAAAAAGTCTAGAGAGACGAACCCTGGATACTGAAGGCTCATTATCATACCCGGATCAGGCTCATGTTCATGGTGATGAGAAGTGTGGGCTTGAGGCCGAGGTGAGAGGGGTAATATCAGAATTTTAAACATGCTTGGTAAAGGAATCTCACCTCGTAGTTGATTGGCTTGTTTGGCGCCAGTAAGATAGTTGTGATATTTAAAGGAAAATAGCAGATAACAGATTCATGTCAGGGTTTCCCTTTGAGAGCAGCGGAAGTAAAGTACGGGGAGGACACATTAGGCAGTTTTCTCATAAAATGTTATTGACACTACTGATGCATGTGCCATATTGCTGAATAAGAGATCCCCTCCAACATGCATGAAGAACGTTTATATATTTAATATATAAATGGGTGTATAGATGGATAGATAGATAGACAGATGGATAGATAGATAGATATATTTGTTTATTTATTTATATATTTATTTATACATTGACATACTAAAATCGGTAAGGAAGCCCTAGGATTAATATCTGTCAGCAGTTTCTCATTACTCTGTTTCTCACCTCTTCGTACTCGTTTTCATGAAAAATGTGTGTATGTCGTGTCCGCAATCTCGCTTTAATCCTGTGTTAATATACCTGCTAAGCTATATCCATGGCTCACAGAAATTTAATGGGTAAACCGTGGACGTGAGTAGCATTTGCTCTAGTTTCTCATTTTTATTCGCCATCATCACCGTCATCATCACTGTTATCCTAACCCAATATGTCACTAAAAAATTAGGTGATGAGGATTTTTTAAAAATGAGCGAAAAACCCTCTATCATTCAAGACTTCGAAATTTTGTTTTCGCCTCGCAAGCAATAACCATCCACGCAATATTACTTACGCGGAGCCAGTCCCTGTGGAACCTTCTCTCTGTCAACCACCAAATTAGAAAAATAAGTAGCCCTTGTCATGCACATCTCCTCACATACTTTATCAACCCCTTTCAATCCTTTCTCAGTTCTTTTGATTTCTTAAGTTCCACATCTCGTTTTCTCACATCTTATTGTCATATACAACCATCGTCTTCAGCTTTCACCTCATCACCCACTGTCAAGCTCACTCACATATAACTTTATCAGAGCCACTGTCTTGATAGTGACTCTTTTTAAAATGGCCATACCGCCTGAATACCTTCTCTTCTACCCTCCAATCATGGATGAAAAAATAATGATTATGGTAATAATAATAATAATAATAATAATAATAATAATATTATTATTATTATTATTATTATTATTATTATTATTATTATTATTATTATTATTAATAATAATAATAATAACAAAACATTAAATCATAATTATAATATGTATTTCTATAGATGGGCACATTAACTGATTCTCTGCGATTGATCTGTTAAGCTGTCCATCTGTTTCTTCTTTGATATTCTTCCAAGGTCACTGGACAGAGAGAGAGAGAGAGAGAGAGAGAGAGAGAGAGGGAATATGGGAATAGTATCAAGAACAGGGATAATACCAACACACGAAATGATTTGTCTGTGGCCACCCTTAGGCGCCTGGCAATAGATAGATTGACAGAAATGACTTATACTTCTCTCTATACTGCAGTTCTCGTTACGCTTGCTCAGACTGACTTTTGGTCCACACTGTAGATAAGGAAAGTAATATATCAACAATAATTCATCATATCTAGTTTCGTAACATGATAAGACTAATTATAATAGGCTGGAATAACACGTGGCTTAACTGGAACCTTATGTTAATGAGTGCCATCCGCTTCTCCCCAGAACAGTTTTGCCCATAACTAATTTGTATGGGTCGAGTGACTATTAAACGTTGATGACGTGACTAATGATCGCCGTGTTATTATTTTATGGCCTTGGGGAGCTCCCTTGTTAGAACTGATTATAAGTCAAAGGTCAACGTAAGGCAGTTAGCATGCCTTGACCCACACACTGGAGAGTAATAAAAATGGTATTAACAGTGCTATATATAGACTCACAGACAAACAGTGAGTGTGTGTGTGTGTGTGTGTGTGTGTGTGTGTGTGTGTGTGTGTGTGTGTGTGTGTGCGCACATCCACATAATACATACACAGTGGCTGGCAAATAGCGCTCCACTAGAAACTTAGATTATTTGTTGTGGGATAACTGGGTCTGCAGCTGTGGGCGTGGGTGTGGCAGTGGCGAAATGAATAAATGATACAGGGTATTGATAACGCTGGCTGAACCTTCACCGCAGCACGAGAAATAGCTTGAGGAAGTGAAAGGTGGGCGTTATATATGGACCACCCTGTATATTTTGTAGAGTACTGTCATAATGTCGTAATGAATAGTTGTTGCATCATTCAAAAATACACACAGGTCGTACAAGAAACTGGTTTTGCTTTATTTCAGCTGTGATGATCCATGATGCAATTACTCAAATCCTCTTCATCTTGCATTGTTATCTGGGTATTGTTTTGTATTCCACTGGTATGAGGCAGTATTTCTGGATCTGGTGCCGTATTTTGCGTGAGATTAGACTGATTTTCCTCCTATGCCTCAGCCTTCACTTATTATGCTCACATACACTTCATAATCAAGCTCGGGTGAACACCAAAATGAAGAAGTGCAAAAACTTAAACTATTTCAAAAAACAGTAAGCTGGTAGGGAGTGTTATTTACCATGCAAGGCAGCAAAGATCCTTGATAAGTCCGGCTAGAAACTGCAAGGAGAGAAGCGTCCAGATTTTCATTTAGCTGTGTCTCTTGCCTCAGCCTGGCTCGAATTTAGCTTTGTAGTGTTATCTTATCTCCGGCTCTTTGTACCCACTCTGCATTTTCCATCCTTTCTCGTGCTTCCTCTCTGTTGTCTTGCGTATCTTCACATCTTATTTCCTTTCATTCTCGTCACCCTCACAGTCACTTTCATTCTCTTTTTCACACTCTTTCCCACGCCCGCTTTCCCTAACATTCGCTGTTCCATTTCCCATCTCTGTTAGTCTGAGTTCTTTTCACATATTTCCACTTGCTCTTTCACCCACTCTTTCACCCAGTCGCACACCAACGCCCTCATTCACTCGCTCTGTGGCCTATCATTTCAGTCTCTCGCATTCATCCACCTTGCACACTCACTCACTCACCCACACATCCACACGCCCACTTGTTCACACACCCGCTCACCCACAAACAAACCATACCCCTCCGCTAACACATCCACACACTCACTTAACCACAAACCCACCCACTTACACATCCACATACACACATACATGCACATACCCTTATATCCACCCACTCACACACCCAAGCACCCACCCACTCATACATCCACATACCCACCCACTTACCCACACTCTCATTCACTCATAAATACATTCACCCACAAACCCGCACACATACATACCCACACATTCACATGCCCAGGCACCTACTTACCAGTATATCCACACACCCACACAACCCATTCACACACTCACACGCTAATGAAACCCACAACAATTACTTGCCAGCACATCCTAATAATCGAACAACTACAATCCCGTCCCCCCCCCCCCACACACACACACACCGCTCGCTGGTGCAGTGGTAACGCTCTCGCCTAGCATCTGCCAAGACGGGGGTTCGCGCCTTGCTCGGGATGCGAAAAAGTTTCACTGACAAAGCGGGTGGTCACTGTCCTCCTTGAGCAAGAGGATGGGTGTGTGCGTGTGTGAAGGTCAAGGCTTTGCCCTTAGATCGGACTATATGAGCTTTCAGCTCTCTTCCGGGAGGGTAAAATGCCGATGATCACAAAACCATCACGTGATCCTGACCGACCCGGTGAATTACACACACACACACACACACACACACATACACTCCCACTTCGTTACTTATCCCCCGACTCTCCTTTTCACTCAGCCCCCTTCCATTCACCTTCCCATTCACACTCACTCTCACCCTTCCACCCATACTTCCATCCATCTTTCCGTTCACACACCCACTCACCTTCCCACCCACCCTCCCACTCACGCCCCCACCGGACCTCTCATTCTCACACACACTCACTCATCCACCGCACCTCTCTACTCACCCTCCCACTCCCTCACCCACTCGCCCTCCCATTCATCCTTCCTTTCACCCACTCAGTCACCCTCCTACTCACCCCCACTCACCTTCGTACACATCCTCCCACTCACCCATCCACTCTCCCACCCACTCATCTATCTACTTACCCTCCCACTCACTCTCCCATTCACCCACTTACCCACGCACTCACTCACTCATTCAGTCACCCACCCAACCACTCAACCACCCACCCATTCACCCACCCACTAACCCACTCTCTTACCCACACTCTCCCTCCACTCACACCCTCTCTCACCCCCACTCACACCACCTCTCACCCGTCCTCTCAACCACGCACTCATGAATTTTACTTACCCTCCCATTTATCGTCCCTCTCACCATCCCAATAACTCCCTTCACCCTCCTACTTACCCGCCCTTTCAGATACCCATTGACCCTCCCACTCATTCACCCACACACCCTCTCACTCACTCACCTACTCACTCACCCACTCACCCTCCCAGCTACCCCCATTCACCCACCCACTCATTCATCCACTCATTCACCCACTCATTCACTCACTCATTCACCCACTTATCCCCCCACTCACCCACCCACTCGTCCAACCCCTCATCAAACCACTCATCCAACCACACACTATTCCACACACCCATCCACCTCCCTTCTCGCTCACCCTTCCTCTCACCCCACTCATTCACCCTCCCTCTCACCCCACTCATTCACCCTCCCTCTCACCCCACTTACCCTCTCTCTCACCCCACTCACCTTCCCGCTCACTCTACTCACTGTCCCATTCACCCATCCACCCACTCACCCTCACACTCACCCATCTACTCTCTCACCGACCCACCCACTCACCCACTCACCATCACAGTTCTCCCCCCATTCACCCTTCCACTCAGTCTCCCACGCAACTCAGTCTCATCCTCCCACTCACTATCATCTACTCAGCACCCACTCTCTCACCCACTCACCCACATAATTCCCCCTCACACAACCTCCCTTTCAGTCATCCACTTAAATTTCCTCTCACCCTCCCACTCATCCTCCCACTCACCTTCCCACTCCCCGCTTAAGCCGAGTGTGTTGCCTCATCACCCGGATAATTCTGGAGGGGAGTGGAAGAAAACAAGGAGGATGAGAGGAAAGAAGAGGATCTGGGTTGAGGAGGAGGGAGGAAAAGCATGGAAGGAAAGTAGGAGGAGAGAGAAGGGAGGGAGGAAGTGAGAAAACAGAAGGAGAGGGAGGGAAACAGGGAGAGAAAACAAGGAGGAAAGGGAGAGGGAGGATAAGGGAGAGAGAAGAAACAGAGTACTTATGGAAAAGGAGAGGATGTGCAACGAGGAGGGAGGAGAATGGAGAGAAGGAGAGAAAAAGGAGAGAGAAGAGGGAGGGAAAATGGAAGGATGATGGGAAACAAAACAAGATGGAGGCAGAACGGTAGATGGAGAGGAAGAGGTGAAGAGAAAGATAGAAGTAACGGAAGAGAAGGAGGTCTTAGAGGAGGGAGAGAGGAGGGAGAAGGAGAGGAGCGGGAGGAAAATAGGGTGAGAAAACAGAGAGGGAGATTAAGGGAAGAAAGGGAGAACACAAGAAGGGAGGCAAGAAAGAAGTTAATGATAGAGGAATGGACAGAGGAAGAAAGGAAAGAAAGAAGAGGAAGAACAAAGGAAGAGAGAGAAGGAGGGAAGGAGGGAGGGAGAGATGCAAGGAGAGAGGGAGGAGGGGAGGAAGCAAGGGGAGAGGGAGGAAGGGTGGGAGGGAGGCAGTTAGAGCACAAGCAAAGAGAATGAGAAAGATATTTTGGAACGAGACAGACAGACAGAGATGGCCAGTAGGAAGGAAAAGAAGAGAGAAAGAAAGGTCGGAGCAGAGAAAACAAGAGACTGGGAAAGAGAACCCGGTTAGGTGGTAGGGACGCGAAGTATAGAAGGTGAGAGACTCAAGGCGGGATATCAAAGAGAGAGAGACAGAGATACTGGCGGAAGGGAAGAATGTAAAGAACGGAATAGGGATAAGGAGAAGTACATACACAGAATTACACAAACACATGCCACATCACTTTTGCTGTTTTTTTTTTTTTTTTCCTAGACAATCCTGCCCTGATATGAAAAAATGCTCTCAAAGTATAAAATCTTCTTCCCTCCAAAACTCATAGGCATTATTTCCATCCTATTTTGTTGCCATCAGACGATTTCATTCAACATAAGACAGATATCTAGTAATGAACGGTTATGTGAAGTCTGTGTCTAACCTCTCCAGTAAGAAACGTGCCTTCAAAGCTAAATAAAATCGTCTGGATATAACGAAACTGAAGCAGACAGTACGTTATCCTATAAAGGGGATTAAGTACTGAATTGTAAAGCATAAGACTCTCCCCCACCCTCCAGTTCCGTCGGCATTTAGACCTACTGGAAAATAGGGAGAAGCCACACCTCGCTGAAATGAAATAACTGAAGAATATTTTATAGAAACGGTTAAGATACTCCTCCTGAAACATCAAGAACGGAAGGTGGCTTTGAGAATATGAGAACAGTAGAAAGAAAAATAAAAAGAATGAAAGTGATAAAATGAAGAAAAAGGGAAGGCGAGAAGGAAAGCGTGGGCAGGAAGGAAAGTAAGAGCAATGCCTAAGTAGGTGCAAGGAGAGAGAGAGAGAGAGGGAGAGAGAGAGAGAGAGAGAGAGAGAGAGAGAGAGAGACAGACAGACAGACAGACAGACAGACAGAGAGCTAAAAGAGAGACGGGAGGAAGGTAAAATAAGAGAGATGGGGGGAATGGAGACGAAAGTAGATACTGGGAGGGAGAAGGGGAAGGAAGAGAGGAAAGAAGGAAGCACGACAGGGAAGATTAAAGGAGAGGAGGAGCAAATTAAAGGGAGAGGAGGGAGGGAGATTACAGGGAGGCGGGTGGAGGGAAGAGGAATTGATTAGGGAGAGAATAGGAGGAGGCGTAGGAAGAAGAGGAAGAATATCAGGAAAAAAATTCAGAACAAAAGGAGGAGGAGGAGGAGGAGGAGAAGAAGGAGAAGGAGGAGGAAGAGGAAGAGGAAGAAGAAATGAAGAAGGGGAATGTAAAAAGGGGGGAAAGTGTGTGCTTGAGGGAAGATGGGAAAGCAAATCAAAATGATCTATCTTTCTATCTATTGCCAGACACCATAATCCCGGATGGGGTGGCCAGTTGACTTTGAGCTATTTGTTTTACGGGGAGGGGCAATAACCCTCCACCAACCCACATGTTGACACGTAGGGAGCACGTATGGTTTGGTTATATGGTTACCACCCAGCGTTGAAAATGGTTTCTTGGCATACAGGAAACCATTTGGCTTGTCACTCAATGCAAAGCCACCTGTAAAGGAAAGAAAAGCAATAAGAAGTGTCAGGAAAGATGGGAGAAATAGGAAGAGAGAAGGGCAGGCACAGAAAAAGAATGATAAAGGCTAAGGAAGAAGTAGGCAGCACTACATCAAGTGAGTGGATGATGGTCGCCACCACCTACCACAGGTCGCCACCACCTACCAAAATGATGAGGGGTAAATATATGATACAGGCAAAAGGGAGAGAAAAAAATTGACAGAAAATGGAGAGAAATGAGGAAACAAAAAGAAAATAAGTGGGCAGCGAGGGTACGTAGAGGAAAGAGAAGAAAAAATTAGACAAAAAAGGAATAGAGGGACAAAGTGGATAAATGAGGGAAGATGACTGGGAAACAAGTAAAGAAAGAGAGGAGAGAGAAAATCCAAGGGCAAGATCAGGGGAAGAGTCGAGAATGAGAATAAAAAATCGAAGAAAGATTTTTTTTATATAAATAACAGAACGGAGGAGGGAAAAACAAATGAGTAAAAAAAAAAAACAATCCATACACCAGATTAATGGCGTCCTCCGTTCATAAAATATCTGTAACAGTTAGACTTGAGCAGCTGTGGGTTGAAATTTGGAGGGAAACAACTCTGGGGAAGCGAATTCCAGAGAGATGCAGTTCGGGGAATAAAAGAATTCTGATAAGCAGAAGTTCTGCAATATGGCTGAGTGACATTCCAGTCATGAGTTCTACCAGATGCACGTGTAGCACGAGGGAAGGCATGGAGAGGTGGCACCATGGACGCAACTTCGTCTGAGCATTTGCCAAAAAAATATCTGTAAAATAATGCAAGGGAGGCAACATTCCTTCTTACTTGTAGGGGAGGTAGTTTATATGTAATGACAGGGTTAACAAAGCTGTTGTTAATTATTCTAACAGCTTTGTTCTGAATTTTGTCTAGTTGTCTTAATGCAACCTCTCCACAACCATTCCACAAGGGTGAGCAATATTCAGGCTGAGAGCGCACATGACTCTTATAAATTATAGCTAACTGCTCATCGGCGAAGAAGTTTCGGACTCTGTACAATAATCCAAGTTTCTTTGAGGCGATTTTAGCAAGTGATCTGACATGAGAGGTCCAGCTGAGGGCACTGTTAAGTGAGACGCCAAGAATTTCAATACTTTTGGAGATGGGAATATTAGTAGCATTGTAGGTAATGTACGAATCTGGCAATGTCTGTCTATTAGTAAACTGTATCTATTTAGTTTTACTAGCATTAAAAGAGATAAGGTTGTTTTGTCCCCATTCAGTTATCGTAGATAGATCTTGATTTATGGAGATGGCTGTACTGAGTTGAGAGGTAGAGATATTAGACTTTGTAAATGTGTGTCTGAGTGTGAATGAACTATGTAGTGTTGAGTCATCTGCATATGAGTGAATGGGATCGTGGGTGAGAGATAAGAGATCATTAATATGAACCAGAAATAGGGTTGGCGCCAGAACTGATCCCTGCTGCACGCCGGCGTTAATTGAGTGGAAATTGGAAAATAAGAAAGGAAAGAGCCGAGAGGGAGAAAAATATAAAGGAAAGACCAGGAGGGTAACGAAGTAAAAGGAAAGGAGACGGAGAGGAAAGGGAAGGAGGGAAAGGAAACAATATAGAAAGTGAGGTAAGGAGAAAGAAGGGAGGGAAGATGGAACGGGGTGGATGGGGTGGCATAAAGAGGGAAGGTGTTGGGGGAGAAGGGTGATAGTGGAGTAGGGTATTATGACTGAGGGAGAGCTGGGGAAGAGGGAAAGGAGAGTGGGGGGGGGGAAGAATGAATAGGAAGGGGAAAAGGGAGGGGGAAGGGAGAATGGGGGGGGGAAAAGGAGGAGGAAGAGCAAAAAGACTTAGTTCCACTACCTATCAACGGCACGAAGGTTCTAATATTAAAGCAGACAATCAGTATTATATAAATCACAATCTTTTCTCTAAGCATGACCAGAAAATGTCGGTGTTACATCCAGGTCCTCAACTGTACTACTGAGATGGAGATGGTAACAACTAATTTTGTCCAAAAGTCTGACCTGTCCCTATGTCTCTCTTGGGTTATTCGAGAAACGAGCTGGACATTCTAATCCATGCACCACCGGTTCGAGAGAGAGAGAGAGAGAGAGAGAGAGAGAGAGAGAGAGAGAGAGAGAGAGAGAGAGAGAGAGAGAGAGAGAGAGAGAGAGAGAGAGAGAGAGAGAGAGAGAGAGAGAGAGAGATGCATAAGAGGGAAAGAAAGAAAGGACAGGAAGGGAAACTAACACTGAGACTCTTATGACCTACTCTCAGGTGATTAAAACTGTCTAGCGTTAACAGGAATAAAATACAAGAGTTCTTCCGACCGTAAGGGGGTTATTAGGACCAGCGCTGAGGCTCCTACCACTCACGCACTGCTGAATATCATCTGACTTTAGCGGGAAGAAAATGCGAGAGTGCGACCAAGAGAAAGTTGAAGATGGAGACGCGAGGGAAGAGAAAAAAATATATATATGGACCAAAAAATGAATGAAGGACGGTCGAAGAAGAAGAAAATATGAAGGAGAAGCGAAGAGGAAAGATGGATGGAGGGAGGGGGGCATAAAATTTAGCGACAGGCTTGGAAAAGGGAAAAAGATAGCGTAGCGAGGAAAGGTAGAGAAGAGAGGGAAGAGTGAGGACAGGAAGAAAGCCAAAAAAGGGGAAGGAAGAGGATGAGGGAGAAGAGAGGAAAAAAAAGACACGTAAGAAGGAGGAGAGAAGGATTGATGAAGAAAGTGAGAGAAGGAAAATGAGAGGGAATAATGAAAAGAAAACAGGAATGAAAAAAGATGCGTAAAAAGGAAAGAGGGGGATAGAAGAGGAAAGAAGGGAACGGAATACGAAAGAGGATGAGGGAAGAGAGGAAAAAGGGAAAGTATAAAGGAGAGAGGGGGACAGAAGAGGAAAGAGAGTGAGAGAAGAGAGGAAGAGAGGTGAGGAAAAAGGGTACGTATGAGGGAAGAGAGAAGAACAGAAAAGGAAAGAGGGGGGTGAGAGTGGAGGTGTTTGGTCCGGTGGCTGGTGGTTCTCTCTTGTGGCCGCCTTTGTCTCGTGTCAACACAGAGGGAGAGATAAGAGCACCAGGGAGGGAGGGAGAGAAGGAGGTAGGAAGGAAGGGAGAGAGGTAAGCAGGGAGGGAGGCGGGCAGACAGGAATGGAGGAAGGAAGGAAGGAAGGAAGGATGAGAGAGGTAAGCAGGCAAGCAGGGAGGGAGGGAGGGAGGTAGGAAGGATGGATGAGAGAGGCAGGCAGGCAAGCAGGGAGGGAGTGAAGAAGGCAGAGTGGCAAGAAGGAAAGGAGAAAGGCAGGAAGGTACGGAGAAAGGCAGGCTGTCAGTCAGGGAGGTACTGAGGGAGGCAAACAGGAGGTAAGACAGGCAGGGAGGCAGTCTGACTGGGAATCACGAAGAAAAGCAGGCTGGGAGGCAGGCAGACAGGTAGGCAGGGCTGCAGACAAACAGGAAGGCAAGGAGGGATGCAGGCAGGGAGGACAGGCGGGCAGGTAGACAGGGGAAAAGTACGGCGGGGAGAGAGGGAGGGAAAGAAAGGGAAAGGAGAAAAAAGAACACAAGAAGAGAAAGAAGTGAAGGTTGGTCAGTATGAAAGGGAGTGAGGAAGTGTAAAATGGGGTGAACACAAAACATGAACAGTAGAAACATGAGAAGACAGTAGAGAAAACTAATGAAACTTAGTAAAACATAGAGGGAGGGAAAGTAAAGTCATGAGTTGAAAAGAATGTACAGGGATGCACTAAGAAATAAAGGAATAAAGAGGCAGGAGGGTAAGCCTGATAAAGCAAGAAGGGAGTAAGAAAGGTAACAAAAGAAGAGTACACGGAGGGAAAAGAAGACAAAGGAGGGGGCAGTACTATCAAGCTGCTGCGTGGTTATGCGTTATGGTTATATAGCAAACTGCTCTACATATATATCTTATTTCACTATATAGAACTGTATAGCTATCTACTGTAGATTTTTTCGCAACCACCTGTCCTGCTGCGCAATATAAGATAGGTTAAAAAGAAAAGAAAAGACAATATCCGAGGTGAATAGAGGTCAGAGTATCATCTGTCTGATGCTGTGAGGAAAATATCACAATGTTAGCCTTTCATGCTTGTTCTTTTTTTTTTTTCTAGTTGCTGGGGGGGGGGGGAAGATGAGGGTTGAATAAAAAGTGTTCCATAGTCTGAAGCGGCTTAAAAAATCTTGTATAAACCAGAGCTCAATGGCCCCTGTACTGTGGTGACGTATTATGTATCCAACTCCTCCTTCTTCCACATACACTTCACTTTGGTGAAACTTTTAGGAACTGGAGGGGTTAGATGACAACCTTCATTAACATCGTCACTATGAAGGGCCTCCTAAGTGGAATAAAATACCCTGGTGTTACCGAAAGCTAAATTTAATAGACGTCCTTGGCCAAAAAGAGCTTTAAAAAAAAACAAAAAAAAACAATTTCGGTGATTTAATGTTAAAAAAATTTAAAATCCAATAAGCAATTTTTGTAATCTACCACATATACAAAAGTTAAACATCGCGAAATATCATCATGGACGACTTGTATGAGATCGTCATTGTATGACCAGTATTTTTGTGGAACCAGAGTGTGTGTGTGTGTGTAATTCACCGGGTCGGTCAGGATCACCTGATGGTCGTGATCGTCAGCTTTTACCCTCCGGGAAGGGACCTGAGAGCTCATATAGTCCGATCTAAGGGCAAGGCTGTGACCTTCACACACGCACACACCCGTCCCCTTGCTCAAGGGGGACAGTAACCACCCACTTCGTCAGTGAAACTTTTCGCAACCTGAGCGAGGCGCGAACTCCCGTCTACCAGATGGCAAGCGAGAACGTTACCACTGCACCAGCGAGCGGTGTGTGTGTGTGTGTGTGTGTGTGTGTGTGTGTGTGTGTGTGTTTTATGCGTGTTTTGTTTGCATGTGTTCATGTTTTAGACTGGGGTAAAAGAAAGAAATGCAAGAGTTCGTGTGTGCAGCACCACTGAAACTCCTGAGCCTCGAGATTGCGCTTAAAGGCCACGATCAGAGTTAATGCCACGATAATAAGCTGAAATTACTCTTTCCTACTTTCCTGGTGATTGTGGCGGCGGCCTTGTTGTGAAGGTTAAGTGTAGGGTTTCTTTTATGTCAGACTCTGGGCATGAGCTTGATAGTCTGCTCCTTAAGGCTCAGCAATGTTCCAACGTGCCTCACTCCTCAGCATGGCACAACTTCTCAAATACTGTTATTAGTCCTGAATAATGTGGTTTGGGCTGTGTTATTCAGGACTGGTGCCCGCATAATTGCTTGGATTTTTTATGCGTTGGTGGGTCTTGTTTTGGAGAAATTCAGATAGTTAAATCGCTCCCTACTCTAGTCTGGGATAAAACTCACCTCTTCTCCAGCAACAAACCATCTCTCTGATCACTGTAACAAAGAGAATCATTACACTACCTTCACAGCTTAAGGACTTTGGCCTGATCACTGTCCCATGCCTTCGTTAACCATTGCACTGTCACGACGTGAAATTATATTATTCTTGCTACCCCCAGACAGTTATATTCAGATGAGCTGCTTCAGTCGGATTACCTTTTCTCTTCATGTAATTTTATACACCTTGAGGCTTTTAAAACTGTAGGGGCAGGATGCTGTAGCCTTCATTAACTCTTTCACATCTAGAGGTCTATTCTGGAGTTAAATCATATGGGGTGATGGTAGCATGACTACAATGAAAGTGCGTCACTAGAGTAAAGGGATTAAGAATAGAAGATTCCATCATTCCATCTAGTGCCATTGCACCCTGTTTATAACGTGCTTGCTACCTCCATATGCATTTATTTGTGCTACATTAGACCAGTCTTTCTAATGGTCTTGAAAGCTGTCGTCACTTTCTATTCGTTGACCTCCCTATGCCAGTCATGGCTCGTTTTTCGCAGTTTCGACTTTACCGGTTTCGCAGGTGATTAAATAGCCACAAAGTCACTAGTATAAGGTGTATTTGGGGTGATTTACGTTATTTTATTTTTAAATTTAGGATAATGCGATAATATAGTTTAATCAAGTAAAAGAGTTTTAGGCAGTCAGAGTTAAATTATGGCTGTGGGAACCCTATAGAGGAGTTTTCTTTATTTACAGATTTTCGCTCTTTGCTGATGTGTTTGTTGTCTAACTTCCGCGGAGGACAACGAATGGCTTATAACATTTGCTACTGTCATACGACTTCATTCAGCTTTAGAGAGACTTCTCACGCTGAAGGGTTCGAAACACTTCCGTTACCTCTTCCAGTTAAATGAAGTCTTCATGTCGTTCTTGCTAATGCCTAGTGATCCTCAGGTTATGAAAGAATTTTCATGCTGAAGATGGAAAGAATGTACAGTCGGCATTAAAAGTCCTGTCGCTTGGCCTGATTTTTTTCTCATGGTCTGTGAGAATGAGTATGGTGAGTCCAAAAAACTGACACAGATGACCTAACCTAACCTAACCACATAAGTGTCACCAATGTCCATCGCTAGGATTTACCAAACGATTTACAAAGTCCATGAAGAGAGAAGCAGGAGACGCGACAGGACCAATGATGCTGACTGTGTTATATTCCTTAAAAAACACCAAAGCAATTTTCTTCCCACTACAATGCTGACCGATTATATTCAGCTTTGGGAAGACGTGTCCCGGCGGCGAGATGGACGTATTCATTCCAATGATATACTTCGGTTCTTCATGCTTACAGTAAACGATGATATTCAGTTTGGAGGCACTTGTTGAACTGGAGAAGTTAAATGCAGCCTTTACCTATCTTTTCATTGCAATAGGTCTACACATAGCTGAATAGAAATTGTCTGGAATTACCAAGACTGAATCATTAAAACACATCACCGTATTGAAAGGCTTAAAACACGTGATTCACAAGCGTTAGTGCAGATCAAGGGGAAGTGAACGTAGTGACAAACCCATCATTACTATGTCTTATCCAATGCTTTATTCCAGCTAACACAAGACGATTATTTACAGGTGAGAGTGAGCATAGAAGCCTGAGAGTTTTAATACCCGTACCAATAACCCTGTCATGGGCGGGACAACTCATAATCTGATTCAGAGGACGTAAGACGATTTTATTCAGCTGTGAGTGCGTCATAGGAGCCTGGATGTTAAGGGCAGGGAATGTAAAGGGACAAGGAGGGCTGATGGCACAGAAACGAAATGGTTGGAATGGAAGGAATGAAGCACGACAAACATAGGAAAAGTGGACAAAGAGAGAGAGAGAGAGAGAGAGAGAGGGGGGGGGGAAGATGAAGGGAATAGTATATATATATAAAAAAAAATAATAATAGACCAGATGCTTTAGGACAATTGGAATGGGAAAATATGTGAAATGTTCGATGATGATGATGATGATGATGATGATGATGGTGATGATGATGATGATGATAACAGTGGTGATGATGATGACGACGACTTGAAGATTTGATGTTGATGATAAGCAGGGAAAAAAAAAAAATCTATAGACGATGGAAGAGGAATGGGTTATATGAAAAATAGGAGAGAGAGAGAGAGAGAGAGAGAGAGAGAAGGAGAAGGACTGAGGATGGCGAAAATCAAAAGAGGAGAGGGGGAGGGAAGAGAGAGCAGCGAAGAGGAAGGAGGGAGGGAAGGCGAAGATGATGGGAAGAAGAACGGGAAGCGTAAGGAGTGGGAGAGTTACTGAGGCGGAAAAGGGTTGAGGTGGAAGATGGAGGGAAAGAGAGAGAGAGAGAGAGAGAGAGAGAGAGAGAGAGAGAGAGAGAGAGAGAGAGAGAGAGAGAGAGAGAGAGAGAGAGAGAGAGAGAGAATGAGAATTATAATGACGAGATAAGAAGGAAGGAGATGAAAGCAAAGTAAAAAAAAAATCAGATAAAAATATGCAAAAGTTTCTGGGTAAATAAAGACTAAAAAAAAGTTCAGGGAAAATGAAGTCTGGTTGCATGAGAGACAGACAGACAGACAGACAATCATGATCCGTATGATGGAATGCAAGAAAATAATGAGGGAGGGAAGGAGGAGGAATGAGTAAAGGAATATGAGAAGGAAGGGAGGGACGGAGTAATAAAAGAAAAACGAAGGAAAATAACAGTAAGTGGAATGACAAAGAATAAGAAAAAATGTGAAGGATGAGAGGTGTAAAAATAAGAAGACGGAAGAAAGGATGGTGTAATTATGAGGAAAATCTGAAGAAATAGTTCAAAAAAGTTATAAAAAAAAATGGACGGGATGAAGGAAAAGGTGTGATGAAGGAGAGATGAAAGAGAGGGAACAAAGAAGGAAGAAGGGTGACTGGAGGAAGAAGAGAAGGTGGACAGAAGGAAAATAATTAAGAATGAAAATGGAGTGTGAAAGAAGTGGGCAGAAGGGAAAAGGAGAAAAGAAAAAGGAAAGGCATAAAGAACAGAGAAGGAGAGAAAAAGATGAGAAGGACAGAAAATGAAAGAAGGAGGGAACAGAGAGGAAAAGAAAATAGGATGGAGAACAGGGTGGTAGCACAGAGAAAGGAAAAAAGAGAAAAAGATGGAAGGAAATGGAAACAAAAGGGAATCAAAGAAAGGGGAAGGAAGAAAGGAAGGAAGGAAAGAAGGGAAGGAGGAAGGAAGAAAGAAGGTAAAAGATAGGGAGAATGACGAAATAGCCACAGATGAACAAGAGGAACGAGTGGCAGAGAAATATATGTAAGGAAAAGTGGAACAAATACATACTGTGGGGAAGAAGTAAGAAGGAAAATAAGAAAATGGGAAGAGAGATGAAACGAACGAAAGATGAGCGAGAAAATAAAAGAAGTATATTAATGCACCGCGAGAACGAAATAAGAAATGAAAAGGAATGGAAAAGCAGGAAAGATGAGATTGGAGCAAAATAATGAGAGGCAGAAGATATAAGGAGAGGGTGAGAAATATGTCACGATTAAAAGGAACTAGAAAAACGGGAAGGAAAAGAGAAGAATGGGGGAAGAAACAGAATAAAAAGAAAAAAAGAGGGAACTATTGGCTGTGAGAAATACATAAGGATGAATACTCTGCGACAGTGAGAGGGGGGGGGAGACGAAAGGTAATAGGATGATGTGACTGATCGAAGGAATATTGAAGAACAGAATGACAAGGAAGAAAAGAGTAAAGGAAGGAAGGAATGGAGTGGAAGGTGTGAAGATAATATAGATAATAAGGACGAAAAAAAAGTGAAGGGGAAAGAGTAATTTGGAATATTGGAAAAAGTTTAGGTGAGAAAAAATAAATAAAGCTGAAGCAGGATTAATGAAAAAAAGGAAGAAAAAAATAAAAGGAAACAGATGGAATTCTATATAGGATTATATAAACTTTAATAATTTTGAAGTAATTTAATGACATCACCATGACCCGAGTATATGATATTTCGAAAAGAGGGAGAAAATACAACAATGAAAAAAATGGGAACTGCACTGAGAAATTACTGATGCAATTATATAAGAAAAAAAAATAGATACGGTAATTAAAAAATATATGTATATATTCATAAATTATGTCAAACATTGATAGAAGACAAAGAAAGGGGGAAGAAAATAAAGTGATTGTTAGGAAATGAAGAAAAGAGAGGGAGAGAAAAGTGCGGCGAGACATAACGAAGGAGGGAGAGAGAGAATTGAATTACCGGAGCGGAGCCATGGGTGGAGGCGAAGACAGGAGGGAGGCGGGGTAAATTGGAAGCTAGGGAGAGAGAGAGAGAGAGAGAGAGAGATAGAGAGAGAGATTTACAAAGTGAGATGCAGGGAGACATTTAGGACAGACAGTAGAAATCTCACATACAAGTATACAAAGTCAAATACACTTACACACATAAATAATAACTGCATGAAAATAGCAGATGAAAATATACGATCCTCTCCGGAAAGTCAGAGGGAGTCCAGGTACACAGTGAACTAATGGTATTTCTGATTACATTATTTTGCTTTGAAATTACTCACTTTTATTGAATTATTCTGAAACTCAAAAGTGTTGGATAATTACCTGATAGCTCTGGCGCAGTGTCGCGATGTAAAAGTAAACATTAAAAGCTTAAATGAAAAAAAAAGTCATGGATTTTTTAAAACATTTGAGCACAGCAGTTTCGAGGTTAACAGGATATTGAAGAGTGTTGGAAAGTTAGCCGTCCTGACTATTGCCTGCCCTCGATTGACAGCAAATTTGACACCAAATACTGTATTATTTAGTATTTATAATAAGTTAAATATAATAAGTTAAAGTCTTACTAGCGGTTCGAGGTTTAACTCCTTCGCTAAACAAGTTATTCTGAAAGCGAAGGTAAAAGTTATGAAAGCGAAAGTAAAACATCAAAAATAAAATTATTTTTATTGTAGTAGTAGTAGTAGTAGTTAGTAGTTGCAGCTGTTTATTATTATTATTTTTAATTATTATTATTATTATTATTATTATTATTACTACCAGTAAAGTGCCCTTTGTGAGCGCGTGACGAGCGAGCGAGTGCTTGTACTTACTCCTATCATCATAATTTCATCTTGGTGTAAACATCAGTATTTCTGGTGTGGCAGTTGAACAGTAACAGAAGAATAAATGAGCTAAAATATTTACTTTCTCAAGTTTTCTCTACTCTCACGTTTTCTGTCTGGATGTTCCTATAGCGAGGCGCCGTAGCATTTATCATACGCGCAGTGTTCATTTCTCTGCTTCCAACTTTCCGTGTCAACGAACTGCGTTGGTAAACGCTTGGCTGTTGATCGAATGATAAAACCTAGAAGTGGGGCAATTACCCTTGCTAATTTCACCCCTTAATCATTGAAAAAAAAAAAAAAAAAAGTTCATGTAAAATTATGAGCGTATTATCCGCTATGTAACTGTTAGAATCCGTGCAAGAAAACAGTGTTACACCAGGAACTCCTTTTAAATTCGATTTCCTGCTGGAGCATGTTAATTGAAGCCCTCGGTACATTCCCTTGGAAAGTTGAGATTCCAAGGGGTTTCTTTGGTCCCATGAATAAATATATACCTAAAAACAGAATTTATTGAATGTATCTGCTACTGAAAGAATCTCTTCTTCATCTCACATAGTAGAACAATTATTAGCCTCTGAAAACCATCGCTGTAGGGCAGTGTCGTGTCGTGTTGGGCCGGGCAGGGACTTGTCGGGCCGCCCATCTCTCAGCTAGCTAAACGCAGAGTAAACATCGCTGCGCTCGCTCGCTCGTAATTATTATTATTATTATTATTATTATTGTTGTTGTCGTTATTATTATTATTATTATTATTATTTGTTATAAGACCCGAAGTGCGAACTCCACTGAAAAGCCAATAAGGAGACTACAAATCCAGTGAAGGGCACAAATATTCCAGACGAAATTATTAACCGAGCAAAAATGCATTAACCCCAGTTATGAACGCCTGACATCTCTCCATATTTACAGCATCAGTAGGGAGAGTATTGCGGAGTTTAGTGATTTATGGAATAACGCACCTAGGAGTACTGCGATGTATTTCATATAACACGAGAAAGGGCCTGATTTAGTAAAGCCTAATGATATCTGGTCACACGAACAGGTCGAGAAGATGGCAGAAATCTGTTATCCAAATGAGGGTAAGCATTAACAAGTATTGCTAAGTAGAGTCGGAGTACCAACAAGACGTCGATAGTCAAAACGCAGCTTCATATCAAGAAACAGAAATCTAATCTGAATACAAAACACAGTCTAAAAGCCGGATGATGCTATTGTTGTTCCGCCGAAGCTCTCTCGAAACAAACACAAAGAGCCTCTCTTTAATTTAACACTATCAGGTTCTTTTTGGCTCACTCTCGGTGAATTACACTTGTCTGGCCTTAGCTGGAATGATATACAATAACTGTCCCGACCGTGAGAGAGTTAGTCGTACTATTGTCATCATTCAGGCTCCTATACCCACTCAGCTGAATATAATATAGTAGTACTAGATGCATTAAAATACTAGAGAAACAAGATTAGGAGAATGTTATAGACCTTGGGAGTTGTCGATATTATCCCTCATTATTTAAGCCGTTCACTCCGATAGCCTATCACTTTTTAAGTTCGGGGCAAGGGACAGATGTTTACATACAGTTTAGAAAAGGGCTTTAGTTCTATACAAGTTAATAAGGGCTATATGTAATCCCTTAATGTTCTAAAAGTCTCTCAAGCAAATAAAATCATCTACTGCCAACATGTATAACCAAAGGAAAATGATCTCCGGTTGAAGGCGTTGAAATCCAATAAAGCACCTGTTGGTCCCTTGCGAGTTTTGCGATACGAGGAAGCCGAAAATATCGGCTTTGACCATTTTCATAACATCAGCATCAATTGCGTTTAAGGTACATAATTATCATGTGAAAATACTTTTTGATATAATATAAAGTACTTGCTGAACAGTGTTATGCTTCGATTTAACCGTTTATATATATATATATATATATATATATATATATATATATATATATATATATATATATATATATATATATATATATATATATATGAGTGTTTTTGTGTGTATATGTGTGTATGTCTGTCTGTCCTGCATGGAAATCGAGGGGGGTGCATATAGAACCCTCTAAGCACCTCTAACAGGTGTCACTTTCTACGATGAATTTAGATGTGTACATTACAGTCGCTAAAGTGGCGTCCCTGGCAGCCAAAATTAGATCTAATTAGAATTAATCTTTAATATGGAGGAAACATTGTAGCCAAGTAGCGGAGAGTTCTTACTTCTACAATTATATCATTATTAGCTACAACGGGTCGGATGGGTGAACTGATTGGTGGGGTGGACTGGGTGGGTGGAGTGGGTGGGCAGGGTTGGTATCTGGCTTGGGTAGTGGGAAAATAGATCCATGGTAGGAATAGATCAGCGGAGAATACATCCCTGGAGAAATGGGCTCAAGGGGAAACATACGTTCAGTGGGATCTAGAGGGTCTTCTCTCACAGTGATAGTAGTCATCCAGCGTCCCAGGCATTGCTGGTATGCAAGCTCATATGGTTTAACCCTGGCAACGCAGGGTACCCCTTCTAGTGGAATATAAAACGTATTCTCAAATACTGCAAGAACATGGACAACCTTCGCTATGGCACTCTCCTTATTTAGGGCAAAATCAAAACATAATATTGCTCAGCAAGCACTTGATATTATGTAAAAGCATATTCACACGATGTTTATCTGTTATAAATGCAATCTGTGCAAATACTACAGAGTTGATCACTGTCGGTATTTTTAACATCCTTGTTGACGAAAACATGCAGATGGACGATAGTGTGATGAATTACTCAAAATCGTGGAAGCCATCCACGGTATTGCTCATAATTTATTGCGTATCCATCAGCCAGGCAATATATCAACCCCAAGTCCTCTACCAGCCTCTCAGTTCCCACGGTGTGTCCTTTACTGCTGAGACTGCATATTTACGTAAGAAGTTAGAGATGGCGAGAGACACCTTCAAACTTTCCATCCTTAAGTTATTTACGTATTTATTTATTTCATTTCTATTTGTTACATGTCGATCAGTCATAATGATCTATAAACTGGTTGTATTATTACTTCCTGGCTCCTGTGGCTCGCGCGTCTTAATATAATCCCTGACGTTAGCTGGACGATGATAAAAGGGTTCATTTTTGTATCCTTCCATCACTTATTCATTGCCTCTGTGTGTGTGTGTGTGTGTGTGTGTGTGTGTGTGTGTGTGTGTGTTTGTGTGTGTTATATTTACAAGTACTGTATATTTGAAATTTGTTTGTTCCATATGTCAAATTCTCCACCTTTTCTCCACCACTAATTCCCCTCGTCCCCTACCCTCCCCCATCCCGCGCGGTCTTCGTACTCTTGCAATTCAATATCCTTGTCGTTTCACGTTGCAGTACCCTGGAATACGTGATTTGTCCAAGTAACTGATTGCATTTTCAGAGCAGATATTGTTTCTTCGGTATTCCTGGATCTAATAACGCCTCTCTCTCACAGTCCAATATTCCTTTTTGGTTGATCCCCGTGGTCCGGTCTGATTATATATTTTTTTTATCCTAACGTGGCCTAAAATTGCCATCTTTCCATCTTGAGTGCTAAGTTGTGATACTAGACTGATACCTGAATACAGTGCTAGTCACAATGAAGTGCTATGGAATGAATGTAGAGCCAGAGCACTGTTTTTTTTTTTTTTTTTCCGACAATGAGCTGCCGTGTGTAAAATATGCCACACGAGGACGAAAATCTGGGTCAAGTTAGTGGAAAAGTCCCATAGTATTTCGTCTGTCTAATCTTGACGCTTATGTCTGATTATAGTGTTTCTGTTTGATTCCCATTGTTTTCTCTCGTTAAGTGTTTTTTGTGTGTCATTCCTAGATTTGTTATTTATTCCAGTAGTCTTTTTTTTTTTTTTTTTCATTAGCTGCATCTGTTTCTCAAGCATGTGTTTTATGCTTGTACTCTTTCTGGATGATTCTCATAGTCCTGACAAATTCTTATAGTTCTTTGGTTCTTGTAACTATATAAGGTTATTATTATTCGGTTTGATTCTTACATCATTGTTTTAGTGGCGGCCTGATTATAGTAGGTTTATATTCTCGTAATTCCTATGATTTTAGTGTCCTTATCACATTTCCTTGTACATGCCTCACTATCGGCGTTGTATGATTTTAGTAACCCTGTCAGACTGGAGGAGTCTTTATTATCATGCTTATGTTTGATTCTGGTAGTCCTGTCTTATTATAGAACTTACTCTCGCTGTTTCTAGTAGTACTTTTTGCTGATTCTTATAGCCGTGGTCGATTCCTTAGCCTTTGGTCAGTCTCAGTATTGTTATTTATATCGTGTGTTCTTCTGTATGCTTCTTATATTTTTGGCTGACTTTTTTCTTCTCTTCCAGTAATCATCTCGTACTTTTATCATGTTTCTCTCTCTAACTTCCATTAAATTTCTATGTCTGATTCTAATACTGTAGGGACTCTCTCTGTTAAACAGTAATGATTATTATTGTTAATATGTTAATTATTACAATAATTATAATAGTAATCGTCATCATCATCATCATCATCATAAACAATAATAATAATGATGATGACGATGACCATGATAATAATAATAATAATAATAATAATAATAATATAAAGATAATAACAATGTAATGATATAATAATAATAATAATAATAATAATAATGTAAAAATAATAACAATAATAATAATAATAATAATAATTATTATTATTATTATTATAATTATAATAATAATAATAATAATAATAATAATAATAATAATAATAATAATAATAATAATGATAATAATAATCCCACAGTCACCGAGAAAAAAATTCCAAAGTTCTAATATTACATAGGATTAAATTGTTGTCCTAGAGGGAAGGAAGTTGATATTGTTTTATTATCACATGTCAGTTATGAGGGAATCCGTTTTTACCATAATCTGGGTTTTTATTAGTAAGGGAGGGGAGCAGTGAAAAATGGATAGCAAAGGAGAGAGAGACAGTCGTGGAGTAGAGACAGACAGGGGAAGGAAGCAGTGTGTGGGAGTGTGTGAGAGGGAGAGACCGAGACACAAGACAGAGACAACAAGAACGTGAGACACCAATAACCAGCAGACAATACAACGTCATTAACACCCACCTCCACAAACCTTTCTTCTCTACGTCCCTGTCTCCGTCATCCTCCTCCTCCTCATCATCATCATCATCATCATCATCATCATCAACATCATCATTTTCTTTTTCTAGGCTTGCTTGGATGTTGACTCCATTGAGCAAGGAAAGGATGAGGGTGAAAATGGGAAGTATCCTTAGGAGCTTCTCTACTATCATCACCATCATCATCATCATCATCACGCCTTTATTTCCCACACCTAAAGATAAGGGGCGGCAGAATCCAGAAAACAGGGAAAGTACGAAAGTGTTGGAACTATCTTTACGTTCTCCTGAAAGCCAGACGCTCTCCATTAGCCCTGAAAAAGCATAAACCAATAGCAGGAATGAAAGAAGACCCTCATACTAGCTCTTTCTTTGGGGGGAGGGGGTGACTCTCCTGATTTTATCTCCTCTCTCAAAGTGCTCAAAATGTAGGGGGATGTAAAAAGCGTAGAGTTCGTGATAAATTTAGTTCCAAAGCAGATCTAATTTTTGCATTGCGCTTTTCCTTCCTTCCTTCTTTCTCCTCTTCCTCTGCGTCCCCTTGATCCCTTTTGTTACTCTTCTTTTTATTCCCTCTTAGTTATATTTTTTCCTTGTGTTCTTCCTTCCTCTCCTCCTCCTCATCCTTCTCCTCCTTGTCTGGATATTCTTGTTTTTTTTTTTTTTCCTGCTCTTCGTTCTTTTTCCTCCCTTACCTATTCTTATTTTTACTCTACATTTTCCCTTCCCCTCCTTCTCCTCCTCGTCTGGGTCCGCCTCTCCTCTTTTTCCCTACTTTTTGATATTTTTCCTCCCTTACCCAACCTTATTTTTGCCTTGTGTTTTTCCTTCCTCTTCTCCTTCTCCTCTCCCTTCTGTGTCATCTTTTTTATTACTCACGTATATTTTCTTTTCCTTTTTTCCTGGACTGGTGCGACACGTGCAAAACCTCACACTACCCACGTCCTTCCCTCATCCGTAAACATTTCTTCTCATGCATTTTTATTTGTGTCTCCTTCCCGCTTGGGTTCTCCTCCTTCTCCTCCTCCTCCTCCTCCTCCTCCTCCTCTTCATCCTCATCCTCGTCGAGCTGAATCTGAAGTAGGAGGGGAGGAAGAAAACGAAGCCAGCGGAGGCCATGTTGAAAAACGTTCTTCAGAGTTAGATTTCTGTGGAATTCGACGCTTATACTTAGGAACCAAAATAGAGTGATTCTTGAAATAAAAAATTAACAAAATAGCGACTTCTGATAATAGTAACCTGCTATGAGAGAGAGAGAGAGAGAGAGAGAGAGAGAGAGAGAGAGAGAGAGAGAGAGAGAGAGAGAGAGAGATTGGCTAAGATCCTTGATGAATACAAAGCCGCGGTGTTTGTTGTGAGGGAGGGGGAGATGGGGCAGGTGTGTGGGGATTTGAAGGACTGATGTCGCGGGTGTGTTGGGAAAGGAGAATAGAGGAGAGAGATAGAGGGTAGGGGGGGTGGATTGGGCTCGGATGGATAGGGATGGAAGGAGAGGGACGGTTAGGGAGTAGAGGGAGGGGAACGATTAGGGAGTGGAGGGAAGGCTAAGGGTGGGAGGAGGAGGAGGGAGGAGGGGGACGGGAAGTGTAGGGAGGGGGGGGCGGGTAGGACGTGGGAGCGAGGGTACCGGTTGAAGGAGGAGGGAAGAGGAGGGATAGAAGGTGTAGGAAGGGCGACAAGTAAGGATGGTGGGAAGGTTATCGGTAGAAGAAGGAAAGGGAAGGAATAATAGGTGGCAGGAGGGAGGCTGGTAGAAATAGGAGGTAAGGGGAGGGATAGGAGGTCGGGGTTGGGAGGCAAGTTGGAGGTGGAAGTCGAGAGACGAGTTGGAGGTGGAGTTGTGGAAGGTTGTGCTGGGATCGAGTACGCTGGGAAGGAGAAGCCTGGTGTAAGTTAGGGAAGCAAGTATAAGATTTACCCCCTCTATCGGATGATGCCATTTTGATTAATTTGTTGATTCTTGTAGACAATTATATTTAGTTTCAGACTTTTAGACTGAAGGCTTTAGATTTAACTTCCATTAGTACCTTCAGTGTGTGAGATGACTATTAAGGTTATAATGTCTTCTGGTAGCAACAAGCATAAACTAAAAAATACGTCATATAGTAGGGTTTGAAGGAATCGTCTTACATTTATTCTAATACTGGAAGAGGGATTAATTCTAAGAATAAAGAGTACTTCTGTGCAGAGAGAAGAGAGGGCCGCCGCCGAGGGAAATGAGTTGATACAGCTACTTGTATATAAACATTATTAAGGTAGGCAAAGAATCAAATTTGTTAGCACGAGAACATGAAAAGTAGCACAATTCCTTACCTGTTGCCACATCTGGCACCACTGCATCATTACACTGGCACCCGTTTTAAAAGCTGAAGTTACTACATAGGATCAGTTTGCCTTTTTGTTATATTTTCAGCAGTTTCAGCTTTCCCTTTTTTATTTTTACTTCATGGTAAGGACTGTATTTTGAGGCTAATTGTTGGCGCCACTTTGCATTTCTTATGGTTTACCTGAATTGTTGGGTGCGATGAATATATAGGACATCCCACAGGACCCAGTTGCTGAGGGTAAAGTAATATACCGCATCTCTTTCGTCCGTCCCAGGATTTACGCCCATGGTTGAAGGCGCTATATCTGTGTAGGGACTGATTATGTTTGGCAAGAAAGAATTGACGTTTAATGCATTCATTGTGACAACGTATTTTTCTTCATAATCGTGTAATTTACAGACGATTTTCTTCAGTTTAAAGATGTCAAGTAGTGAAGGTGTGCGTGAGGGCTGTGAGTAACCCAAACAGATCGAATAATCTCATTCAAGCGAAAAGAGAAGAATCGTCTTTCAGTACTGTATTGAGGGAGTTAAGGCAGAGAAATAGGACAGTGTTTGAGTTCAGTAAGATTTCAGATTTAGGAGTCAATAAATATCCGTTGTGTAATGGTTGAACGTCTTCTTGAGGATGACGTTAGTGAGTGATGGACTGCGACTGGACGAGGTTACTGGTTTTTATCATTCGTTCACCTTTACTTGGTAGTGTTATAGATGCCAAAGTATCTCGATGAGCAAGCTTGTATATCAGTCACGTGTTAAGTGCTTCAGAAAAGTCCAATCTGGGAGGGCCGTCTGCTCACGCATCTGGCTAGTATTTTTGTCATTTGTTATTTTACAGCTTAATTCACATAGCTCAGCGGCAGATTAAGGCTCGACATTTTTTCCAAAACGCTTCTTCGTAACTACTATCATGTTATAGTTGACTGAAAACGGATAGAAGCTGTTTGAGTTATTTTGCGCGCGCACGCACGCACGCGCGCACGCACACACACACACACACACACACACACACACACACACACACACACACACACGCACGCACGCACGCACGCACGCACGCACGCACGCGCGCGCGCGCGTCGAGCAAACCATAACATTCGCTCTCACTTCGGGAGCGCGAGTAATGAAAATGAAAAAGAGGAGACGTGCATAAGAAAGGAATCGAGGTTAGGTGAGTTAAAGCAGACATGATGCAGACTAAGAGGGGAAGAAAACAAGACAAAGAACAGAGATGAAAGATGAAATTAGGTGAAGGAGAAGATATCCAACGTAACAGAAGTAAAAGACAAAGTTGAACGGGAGAAAGACTACAAGGTATGAACGGAAAGAAAAACAGATAAGGTGTAAACTGTATGATGTTGGGGGAGGGGGGGAAGAGGACATGGTGGACTAGGTACGAGAGGAGGAAAGCATATTGAATGAAGGGTGGGGGAAGGGGCAGACAGACAGGGAGAGAGGTAGAAGCTGAGGAGGGGAAGAAGGGTACAAGGGACCGCAAGGCGCTGAAAGAACACCATGAATACGAAAATGAGAAGCAAATAACTCGAATTTACACGAGGTAATGGCGGCGGAGAGCTTTCTAAAAAACAAGGACGAGTGAGTTTGCCCAGGATAATAGTATAATATTGTGCGGCTGCCGAAAACACTGAGGGCTTTCAAACGCGTTCTCCATATTGCGAATAAATTAAAGAAACTCGCATGGTTTTGGCAGGATTTGGTCTGTAGTGATGGGAGATCTTTGTTTTTAATAATATTTTGAGACACTATCTTGACTTGATATGTGACTAGAGCTTTTCTTTGTCTTCATATTGTTATGTCTGAATTGGTTTGCAGGTTTCTAATTTTATGCAATGATCTACTGAAATATCGTTATTCATTTCATCACCATTCATGTTCTTGATATTACTCTTAATGATATTATCACTTTAATAATTGTTAATTGCATATATTTATGGTCGTAGCCTCTTTACTGTTTTAGTAGTAGTAGTAGTAGTAGTGGTAGTAGCAGCAATAGTAGTAGTAGTAGTAGCAGCATGAGCATTTCTGATACAAGGACGGAATGTCGACTACTGTTAATGCCACTACTTTTGTTTTCGTTCAAAAAGAATTCCTTTACTCAGATAACTCCATGTTATTCCTATGCTATCTGTCAGCAACCATCTGGTCATTGCTCTCTTGCTATGACTGAAGTGAACAATTCAGTCTGAACCATGTACAGAAATGAAAGAAGTAAGCTTCACTAAGTTTTTCATCGGAGGTCTCCAAGTGTAGGATGAATTGAGTTTTGTTTCGTATTTCTTAATTGTGCTGTAGCAGTAGTGTCCCAGATGTACTGTGTATATTTATTTCATTCACTCACACTAAACGCCACCTTTATATCAGGTTCTTCCTTTTTTTTCCATTATTCCTTCCTTTCTTTCCCCTTTCTGTTCTTTATATATGCTTCAGTTACCCTTCTCTCCCAGCACCCCTTTCCATTCCTTCCCCTTTCTTTTCCGGTTTCTTCTTTATTCCTATTGTCTTCTTTTCTCCTCCTTTATTACTCTTTGTTTTATCTTCCCCACCCCCTCCATTTCATCTGGCTGTCCCTTCTTCTTTTCTGAAGTCCCCTTCCCCCTCCCCTCCCCTCCCCTCCCCTCCTTTTCTTCGTCTTTCATTCTTCTGGACTTCCTTACAGTTTTTCCAATACCACTTCCTCTCTCGCTTCTTCCCTTTCACCTCCCCCAGCACCTCTACTCCTCCTTTTTCATTCCATCGACTTCCCTTCTTACATCGATTTCTTCACAGTTCATCTTCCTCACAGTTCACCGATTCCTGTGCCAGTAACTTCTATCTTCCTTTCACTTGCATCTTTCGCTTCCAGACGACCTCACATGTCCAGTATCTGCCCTCCTTGTTATCAGGTGAAACCGGTTCTTATTGAATCCATACCAGCTGAACCTGACACAGCATAACATTACATATTATGTGAACCTTTTGGCATTGATTTGTTAGTCATAGTGTACTTAAAACATTGATTATAAAAATCGTTCCATAAATGAACCCTTTCTTTTTACAGATAAATGCTAATTAATATATACCATCTATGAAAGAACTTTATTTTTATGTAATTGTAAGTAACTTTTATACGTTACATTCTGTGTGAGAGACAGCCGTCAAGAAATGTTGGGTAATTTTCCTTCTAGTTTTGTAACTGTTCCAGATATCACCCCCGTGTCCTTGCTTCCTTGTTGCTTGTTTCTGTTGGCAGCGGTAAAGGTGGTTTTCATGTACTGGCTCCTGATGGATTAACACCAGTGCGTCCTCACTGTAATCTTCCACTTCTTCGGATATTCTTATAATACACAACGTGGTTGACATCAGGCTCAAATAGTGTGTGTTATACCTTACCGACTAGTGGTTATTGTTGTTCTTGATCTGTCCTAGCAGACCCATCAACCGTAGGCAAGCAACCGCTCCTGCAGGGTCGTCTCATGCAGTGGACCGATGTTTCCTTCCGGTTGACAGCACCTCGCTTGGATGAGTGTGGGGATTTAGTTCCTGTATAAATGCCGCACTTGCGTCTCTCCACCCAGATAAGAAGGGCATCATAGCAGGCTCCACATCACCCCGTCATCTGGTTACATGATTACCACCCAGAGCTGTATATGGTTTCCTGGATTACAGGAAGCCATTAGGTTTGTCACTTGATGTAGAGGTGTAGAGCCACCAGCAGTGGAAAGAACGATAATAAATGTAGCATGAAGGAAAGGGGGAAGTAAGAAGAGAGGAGGGCAGACAAAGATAGAATGGTAATGGTGAAGGAACCAGGCAGCACTGCAGCAAGTGAGTGGATGGTGGTCGTCAACAAATACCATCTTGGCGACATGTAAAAACTGGGAACTAAATATTGAAGCACTCTATATTATTACAGTAGATCGACTTCGAACAGGAAGGACTTCTCCAAAGGGTCGAGTTCGAAAAAAGCGGAATTCTTTCTTGTTCTCACTTCTCAGTAACATCACCTCCTTTCCAGTACCCCTACTCCCTCCCTACTACATCGATTCTATTTTGAGCAGTTTTGTTTCTCTCACAGTACCTCGATTCTCATGTCCAGTAATTCCCTCCGTCCCTCTCGCTAGCTACTACTTCCATCCCTCCCAGTACATATTTCCTCTCCTGTCATTGCTACTCCCCGTTCCGTCTAATTAACTATCTCCCACTACCAGCACAACCCTTCCCCTCTATGTAACGCTAATATATGCAGTCTTCATCACCCCTCCACCCTCATTCCGTGGATACATAGCTTGATCTGGGTGCGGGTGTGGGGTGAGTGATGAAGTGTGGGTGACAGTGGGAAGGTGGTGTTAAGGTGGCGTGTGTGGGGGGGGGAGGGTGATAGTGGGGTGTGTGGGTAGGGGTGATGGTGGGGTGTGTAGGTGGTAATGAGATGTGTAGGTGTTGGTGGATTGTGTTGGTGATGGTGGAGTGCGCAGGAAGTGGCGGTGGGGTGTGTGGGTGATGGTGGCGTGTGTTGGTGATGGTGGAGTGCGCAGGAAGTGGCGGTGGGGTGTGTGGGTGATGGTGGCGTGTGTTGGTGATGGTGGGATGTGTGTATAATGGAAAGGTTTTAGGTGGCGTTGGGATGTGTTTGTGATGGTGCAGTGTGCAGTTGACGGTAAGGTGTGTGTTTTTGAAGGATATGTACATGATTGTGGGGTGTATGGATGATGGTGGGGTGTGTGGATAATAGTGGAGTGTGTTGATGGTTGAGGACTATGTTAATGATGAAGGAGTAGGTGCCGGTGTTGGCGGAAAGGTACAGTGTTAAAAAGGTGTGTAGGTGATGGAATTTGTGGGTGATGGTGGGGTCTGTGGGTGATGGTGGAGTGTGTAGGTGACAGTGGGGCAAGTCAGTGAAGGAGTAGGGAACAGTGTTGGAGGGAAGGTGCATTCTTGAAGGGGTGTATGGGTGATGCTGGTAGCATTGGGAGTAATGATTGGTGTGTAAGTGTTAAGGTGGTAGTGGGGAAGAGGATAAAGGTGTGAAAGTAATGGTATGAGGCAGGGCTGGGGATGTGGGTGGAGGCAAAAGGGTGGGAGCTGAATAAGACAAGGGATAAAGGAGCTGGATATTACTAAGGTAATGTTTGGGGTGATGGTTGGGTTTGGAGGTGATGGCAGGGGTTTGTGAGTGAAGGTGCAAGTGTTAGGGTAATTATGTGAGCATAGAAAAAATGACGAGGATGCTAATTGTCGATGCAGATGACGATAATGATGTGTGCCTGCGTGCATGTTCGTGTGTGTGTGTGTGTGTGTGTGTGTGTGTGTGTGTGTGTGTGTGTGTGTGTGTGTGTGTGTGTGTGTGAGTGAGTGTGAGTGATGTGTTAAGACGAGAGGAGATGATAGTGTAGGTGTGGAAGTGGGCGTGTAGGTGTGGGCGTGAGGATGGGGGTAGAGAAGGTGCCGGTCATGAAGTGAAGTACTGTGTAATGGCAGTCGTGAAGAGGGCCATGAAACAGGTCGTAAGGCAGTTGACATTAGGGTCGTTAAAATACATCATGGCGCAGGTCGTGGTGTTGATTATGGAACTGGTCATTTACATAGTCGTTGCATCAGTCGTATCAATGGTCGTGGGGGCGGTTATGTTGCGATACCTAATTTCCCCTCCACTAGAATGACTTACTTCTTTTATAATTGTTATTACTTTCTGACGATGTAATATTCTTTGGAGAAACTATCATCTAGAGTGGTTCCTTAGGGCCTTCAACCTTTCCATTACCAGACATCCTTTCAGACATGAGTAAAATCGCCTGGTGGTGGACGGACTTAAATGGAAAAGATGCCACTTGATTAAAAAGGCTAAATCTGCACGGTGATGTGGCTCAGAAAATATAAGTAGCGTATACAGCAGGTGAAGGAAGATATAGACGGCACGTATGATACAAGTCGTAAAGGAACAGATGTAAGGAAAATAGTAGGAACATACTGAAGGAATACATTGAAGAAACACACTGAAGTAACACAGAAGGAACACAGAAGGAGCACACTGAAGGAACACAGAGGGAACACACTGAAGGAACACGGAAAGAACACACTGAAGGAACACATAGAAAGAACACACTGAAGGAACACAAGGAACACACTGAAGAAAGATGCTGAAAAAATCTAACACACATAAGGAACACACAGAGGGAACGAACTGAAATCACACACACACGGGACTCAGTAAGAACACATAGAAGGAGCACTTTTAAAGAAGACATACTGCAGGGGTTGAAGGAACATATGACACTAACTCTCAGAAGGAATTTTGTGAGGGCCATAAAGGAATGTGTGTAGTAGGCCGTTGAGCAAATCTTGGTGACTTTAGTGTACTTGCTCGTGAAATAGGTTATGGCACCATTGGCAGGCAAATCCCAGGACGAGCAGTGTAGGTGGTGAGGCAGGTGGTGTGGTGAGGCAGGTGGTGTGGTGAGGCAGGTGGTGTGGTGTGGTGAGGCAGGAGGTGTGGTGTGGAGAGGCAGGTGGCATGATGAGGCAGGTAGGAAGGCAAATGGTGTGGTGGGGCAGATGGTGAGAGGTTGTTGTGAGGCAGGTGGTGAGAGAGGTGGTGTGTTGAGGCAGGAGGCGATATAGGTTGTGGTGTGGCAGGCTGTGGTGAGGCAGGTAACGAAGCAGATGGTGGGTGAAGCGGTAGGTAGGTGGCGAGACCAATGGTGAGGCAGGGAGTGAGGCAGGTGGAGGTAGTTGTGAGGCAGGTGATTAGGTAGGTAATGAGGTTGTGAGGCAGGTGTTAGAAAGGTAGTGAGGTTGTTTGGGAGGTCGTTAGGTAGGTAGTGAGATAACTGGTTAGGCAGGAGGTGGGTAAGGTGGTGGAACAGGCGGTATGGCAGCAGTGAAGCAGACAGTGAGGCAGGCAATGAAGCAGGTGATGGGGCAAATGGTGAAACACCATTATTGTGGAGTGAAACTCTTTCAATTCTGTAATTTTTTCAATGTATGAGATCGTATTCAATTTTAGAAAGACGCTTCGTGTTCAGAGAAATAACGTTGGGTATAATATCTAACCTCTAGTTTGAAAGTCTGTCAGAATCGTAACTAGGTTAAATAGTGAGAACGAAATGAATGAAGACATCATTAGATTGAAAGAGTGGAAATCGGGCCGGAAACTGAGAGTAAGCGCCTACTCAAAAACTCCTGACTTTCAGCGTACAGTATTTTATGTTTACCAGACACTCTTCGTTAACTTAGAATCTGTTGATTAATCTACGCGACCTAATTAGCCATCAAGTAATCTTATTTAGCCAAGAGTATTTGACTATTCATCTGTTCTCATTTAGCCACAAATGCATGAATATAAAGATGGAATTAACCAAAATGCGGATTGACTCCATGAGATCGAGATGTTTGCCTCAGCTGGCTGGGATTATCTGGCATCAGTTCAGAATCGTAGTGTTGCGTCTACCCTCATGAATAGCCAGAGCACCTAATGATGATGATCCCGTCCTCTCTAGTACTGCATTTAATTTAATGCCGGACATTTCTCATCTGAGATTGACACATGGAAGTCTGAATGTCTTAAAGTCACCATCAATCCTCTTATGGTGGGGACACTAGTATTCTGTTTCTGGTAAGTTCAGATTATTTTATTCGGTTAAGATCGAGTTACAGCAACCCAAGAGGTAATATATCAAACAGGTGAACACAACTATTTACTATCATGTAACAAGTCTCAGTGTTCTAAGTAACGCCTAGTACACATGGCCTGTGACTAAACCTTATAGTTGCGGGATCCGTTTATTGGTGTCGTTTTCCAGCAGACAATGACGGCATGAAATAAAGTATGACACTGTCACTCCGATATAATTCTCAAGCCTCTAGTACTCTAGTGCACCTGAGTGATATCATGGTTATGGTAGTTTGCAGTCCATTTGTATTCATCTGACGGAACTGGGCCACTCTCACAACTTGTTTACAATGTTGTGGTTGCATGAAATTCATTTAGTTACTGTGATGAGGCAGGAATGAATCTACTTGATTTCTAATCAAAATAGACCTCCAGTCTGACTACATCCTGGCATCAGCTGAGTTGAAGGGCTTTAGAGATCTTTGTCACATTCGAGTAAACCAGCCATAGTACACTTAAGGTCCTGTCCACTATAGTTTGCTGCTGACGTGTATTGTGCTTAGTCATGGGATGAAATGATATGTCTGAAGTTACAACTTTGGTTGAGTGGGAACAGTCATGTCTTATGGCCAAATGTTTAATATGTCAACATGAACGACGGTACGATCTCTACAGCACCCATTTTAGAAATACACTTTACTTTTCCATTACTCTTTGACAACTAGTTGTCAATAACATATGTTATATCAATATTATATTTGTTCCTAAATGATGGAAAGTTACTTCCAAACTTCTATTTGCCTAGGCAACCCTAGGTATCCAAAGGGCACCTACTAAAAAAAAAAAAAGACTGCCAACTGTGTAAAGAAATTTGTTCATAGGAAGAACACCTGATTAATAGATATAATAAGTTAACTCTACCTGCTAGGAATTTCCAAGTAGAATAAAATCGCATGGCGGTTCCCAGATTAAAATCCTAAGCTCGTCTACCTGCTTGGGGAGGTATTTGCCAAAACACTACATTTGCCAGAAGCACCCAATTAGCCAAGAGCTCGTAAGTATACAGAATACCCAATTATTCAAAGCCCCTGATTATCCAGCCACACTTCTCGATCTATCCTGTCGTCCAGTTTAACCCAGGGAGGCTGCCATTAGGCAGCAACACAGTGAATGTTGTCACAGAGAAGTGTTGTATACGGCTGGCTGTAGGGGTAAGCCACTTGTTTTGAGTCGTACAGATACGTTTACTATATTTTTATCTTTAGAGTTATAGCTGAAGTTCTTTCCAAAGAGGTTTTTGTTACCCCAGGCTCATCAGGACGGAAACTCTGTGGACTACAGGCTAAACCTGCCCGCCTTCTGCTATCCGCCAGTCTTTTGGCAGCTAGAAATGCAACTGATGGACAGTTCTGTAGGAGTCGCCAGCACGCGAAGATCTTTCCTTTCGAGCACCGTCCTTAGGGGTAAATAATGTAATTGTATTTATAAGTAGTTGGTAGCTATGTGTGGGCATCCACCATCCACTCACTCGATGTAATGGAACTATCAGATAATTCTACGCTGAGTGATACACCAAATGGTTTCCTGTAGCCTATAAAACTATATACTGAGTTGGATGGCACCCATATAATCAGATACACCTGATGTTTTGGTGGGCTAAAGTTCTCCAGCCGGATGGAGCCCATTAAGAGTTTACATCGGAGGGTTAGTTTTTTTTTTTTTTTTTTTTTTTTTTTTTTTTTAATGCGCTCGACTCTGGGCATAGGCTTCTCAGCCTGCTCCCAAGGCCCAGTAGTCCTCCTACATATCGCACACCTCTACATGTTTGAGCATATTGGCTAGATAATGACACCCAGGGCCAATCGAGGCCAGATGATAGATACCGTAGATAGATCAGTAGAATGGGAGATATCATTAGCAAATACTCATGTATACTTCTACAGATGTAGATATATGTAAAGTTAGACGGAATTAATATATTTTCATAGGTACTAAATACTGTAAGCTGCTATAGACAGATAGATAGACATATCTAGAGAGATAAGAATAGATGGATATTACTGGAAAGGACAGGGGGGCTAAGCACTGGAAGAAAATGGTCGGCTTTTATCATTCTTCTTGCGCCAGCAGGTGACAGTTATTTACCCTGCATGAAAACCAATAAACTGATAATATAATAAAAAATAATTACATTTACTGGAGCAATTAACCTTCATTTAAAATATGGTTAATCATGAGAGTACGCCAAATGTTGCTAAATTATATGTTAATCCTGTGAAAGGTTATAAATCACGCCTGCCCCCTTAAACGATACTCATATTTCAGCTTAAGCCGGGTCACCACGACAGACACACCGCAACCCTGCACTGACACCACACCTCCCTACCACACCACACCATCATTCACCTGACCACACTAGCTACCATACTGCCACACTACACCACCATTCACCTGAACACACCACTCACTGTACTGCCACACAATACCACTATCCACCTGACCACACTACTCAACATACTGCCACACCAAATAACCAGCCACCTAACTACACCAGCCGCCATTCGACCAGACCACCGCATCACACATACACCATACACAAACTATCGCATCATATCCAAACTATCACACCCCACTCACCACATAAGACCCCACCCATCACACAACACCCGAACTACCACCACCATCACTCACCACACTGCCTCACAACACCTACCATTCCACATCACGAGACTCCCCACCCCATTACTACGTCACTTGGCACCATCACACCACTCCCAAATCACCGTGTCATCTACCACATTTTTCCATCAAATGCATCTCCACGTTATCATTCCCACATCACCAGCACACCACTTGATCTGATTAAGTACAATATCAAGCCACACCACCACACTTTACACACATAACCACCCAGTCCGCCGACAAACCACACAATATAATTCACCCCATCCATCGTGGGACCTGTCACATCACTTACCACAACAGTGACACTATACCAACCATACCCATCATCCTACCTACCACCACAACACCACCGCATCCTTACCACTATACCAGCCACACCCATCATCCAACCTGCCACCACAACACCACCACATCATTACCACTATCCCAATCACATTTATCATCCTACCTACTACTATAAAACCCCCACATCAACCACATCCTCAACCATACTTACTGTAATATTAACAAGAAAGAGCACACTAAAAGAGTGCAATACCCGCACCTAGCAGTTGGTCAAAGGGTGAAACATTTGCTCTTGCCCTGTGGCCTTCGTTTTCAACCAGTTGTCCTTAAAGTCCTTCATAATTGCCTGACTCAGCATTTCCATCAAGTTTGATCCAAAAAGAATAAAACTTGCTTCGGTTAATCTTGACCTTTAACCTTGACCACTGACCTATTATTTTCAAAATCGAATCGATTTATTCTTTGTCATTACTCATTTCTTTCACACAGCCAGGTTCAAATTAAATCGAGTTATTTACAGTAAAGGGTTAAACATTAGATCTTGACCTGCGACAAACTGTTCCCAAAACTGAATCACTATCCTTGCATTTCCCTAACCGTTAAAGTTCCAGTGCCACATCAGCCACCACAGTACCATCTTACTAGTACACAAAGCACCATCATCAAACCGCCCACCCATTTCACCACCACACCATTACACCACTACATCACCACCACCATCACACCAATTCGCCATCATACCCCTAAGCCGTTTCACCATTACATCGGCAAATCACCAGCCCATTGCACCACCATAACTATCACCACTACACCCACATCACCAGAACACCTTAACACCACCTCAGTACTTCACCACCACACTATCACAACGCCACACCACCATAAAGCCACACCACCACACTATAACACCCCCTCAACCCCACACCACCACACTATCACGCCGCCACAACGTCACACCACCACAACCACACATCACCACCACCATACCACACCACCACTTACACCGCCGCACCCAGCTACGAACAAGCTCCCCGCGACTTTAAATCTATCCCACTCAGCACCTACGTGGACGCTAAGCCAATGACGCAACCGAACCATTACACTAATCCACGCCACAATGCTGCTTTTTACTCCCGGATTAACCTTCGCACGTGGGAGTGAGGTCAGGGTCGCGAGGAAAGCTGCCCCACTCCGACCTTTAGCACGGGGTGGAGTGAAGAGGAATGGATTGGGTGGGGCACGGATTGAGTGTGGAGTGGGTGGAATGAGCTGGGTTGAATGTGGAATGAATATCATTGATAGAGATTGAATGTGTAGTGGGTGGAAAAACCTGAGTTGAATGTGGAATGGATGATATGGCAAGGGATTGAATGTGGAGTGGATGGGACGAGCTGGGTTGAATGTGGAATGGCTGACTTGGCTAGAGATTGAGTGTGGAGTGGGTGGGATGAGCTGCGTTGAGTGTGGAATGGGTTATATGGTTAGGGATTGAGCGTGGTTGGCTTGGGGATTGAATGTAGAGTGGGTGGGAGGAATAGGGTTGAGTGCAGAATGAGTGACACGCCTTGGTATTGAGTGTAGAGTGCCATGACTGTCAAATGGGTAGCATGGACATTGAATGAGTGGGATGAAAGTTGATTGCGTGTGGAGTGGATATTCAGTGTGGAGTGGGTGTGAAAAGTAGAAATTGAATGCGAAGTTGATATTGAGCGCGGAGTGGGTGGCATGGGTGAATACTGAGTGTGGAGTGGGTGAAATGGGCAAGGATTGAGAGTGGAGTGGGTGGGATAGGAACGAAACAAGAATGGACTGGGTGGTACAGAATGGGATTAAGTGTGGAATGGATGGGACTGAGTGAGGAGCGGGCTTTGTGGAAGCGAGGTGGACTAAGGTACTGATCTGTTTTGGCTTTGGTTTTGATGATGGAATTGTGTTTGGGTGCGGCAGACACGGAGGATGGTGTATACGGTATCTGGGTTTTGTATGGGTGTGTGGAATAAATCTGGTGTGAATAGGAACTACATTTGTGATGTTATGTAGGGTTTGTTAGTGGTGTATGTAACTGACGATTATGATATGAAGTAAACAGAAGAAGAACTGGATAAAAACATTACTACAAATACCATCACATCACTTCCGAATGAGACGCCTCTAGCATGTATTCAACATCGACGGTAAGTATTAACACTGAAGCGGTGGAATTTGATGGTTTGTTACAGATGAGAGACTGTTCTTCCATTTTGAACGGACCAGGGTAAAAAAAAAATGAAGTTGTGATCATGTGAAGGGGGTGATGATGAAGATTGGTGTTCAAACAATGTGACATGAGTGTGTAGGGTAAGTAATGATTAATAATGATACTGTCAAGGGTACATGCTGCGGTGATGATGTGGGGAGTGGTGATAAATGGCAATAATTTGATACGTGGGAGGTAATGGCGATAAGATACTGACGATGGATGATATTGCCAGGCCTGTGTAAAGTAATGATGGGAGTGCGAGAGAGTAGCGATTAAAAAAAAATTTGTTTTTGTTTAGATAATGTCATCTTTACTTAATGTGATGACATAACATATTTGATTTGTTACCTTCAGGCAATTATAGTCGCGTAGGATATACTTTCGGACTGGAGGGATTAGATATAGCAGTTATTTACTCCTTCTATAATTAAAACCTTCTGTGAACTGAAAAAAAATCATCTTCTAATAGCAAGAATAAGCCACGAAAATGTTTACCCTATTTAAGAATTTTTCCCCTTCACAACAACAAACCCTGCCTATGCACTGTTAAATCGTTCGCTCGAAAAGGGCCCTCGAATCGAGGAAGTTAATGCTGAAGAAATGAGTTGCAAATAATAATGCGTGAAGAATTAAGAGAAATAACGGGTCATGTTGGCATAAATGACTTCGTAGCAACTCTTCCGAAGCGATCCTTACTTTTTTTTTTTTTTTTTTTTTGAATTTCAACTTTTTTTTTACCATTGGGACGTCGTCTTATAGTTTACCCCTACTAGGTCTAGATTTTTGTTCGGCATATGAAAGACTTTTTAAAAATGAATGGTTAGATGTAGCCATAAGAAACCCATTTAATACACTACTCAAATGAAATCGTGGAATATCAGGATCTATTGATAGTGTGACATGAAATAACAAAAAAGGAGGTGTGAGTATGGAAGGAGTTAATATCGACATGGTTTGCATCCATAACTTGTGAGAGAATAATAAAGTGTTTAAAGTATATCGTTCAAGGAAAGGTAATACAAAGCCTCCTAAAGCATTGCGTCCTCCATCGCAATGATGATGTGAAGCAAGTCGTTGGAATTCATGGAAGTGATGAATGTAGGGATTCCAAACTTCAGAAGGAGGCACTAGTATCACTTGATCATTAATAACTGAGTGCAGTGCAATCGGTGACAAAAGTTCGTCTAATATTTCAGCTCTTCTGTCACTCACTTTCCTCTGCTGGCTAATATCCCTAAGCTGAGAAAGGCTTCCTATATTTCTCTGGTCAGTAATTATTTTCTTATACGATGGGTCAGGGAGATGTATGGTGAACCTGTCCCGCGTGTGAAGTGGATGCAGTAGAATAGAAGGCAAACTTTTGTTCCTGTCTGTACCCTCGTTACGGCCCAATACAGTTTTGAAGAGACTGTAAAAGAACCATTAACCATAACCGTATTGGACACCAAAATCCTTGTTCAATACAGGTATTGGTGATCGACTGGCAATGAATCTCGCCATGCTTTACCCTCTCCTAAACATATTTTACCGTTCTCTCTCTCTCTCTCTCTCTCTCTCTCTCTCTCTCTCTCTCTCTCTCTCTCTCTCTCTCTCTCTCTCTCTCTCTCTCTCTCCATATATATATATATATATATATATATATATATATATATATATATATATATATATATATATTAACGGCCTTATGATCGTAATTATCGTCATCTCTATCACAGTTCCCATGTCCCTTTTTCTCTTCTCCTCCTCCTCCTCCTCCTCCCTATGCTCATGTGCATGGATGGAGGGAGGGAGGTATGAAGGGGAGGCGTCCATATTTCCATTATTTATTGACAGTCATCAAAGCACTCCTGTCCATACCAGATTCCGTTCCACCATACCCTACCATAGCCTCTAACATCCATACATCCCCCATTATCTCCTCTCATGTTTTATTTCTTTTTTAGGTCTTTCTACTCACTGTTAATTTTGCCAATGTACATTCGTCATCAGAATACCTGTCGTCTTTCCTCTTTTTCTCTCCATGAACTTTGAAGCTCTATATGGTAATTCTGCGGCAACCAACACTGCTGATCTACAGTTACATAAAGTTATCAGTGTGGGTTGTTGCTGATTCGCCACACCAAGGTTGAAAGTCCATAGAGAGGGAGAAGCAGGAGAGGCAACACGACTTTTGATGACAATGGTACATTTACATAACAAGGCATAAGGAAGCAGTACGTTCATACTTTCTTATCATTCTTCTAGTTCCGACTTCTCATGAGGAAAAAACGTGGATGTACACCTGCAGCCATTCATTTCAGCCTACAACGCCCAGTTTCACAAGCGTTGGCTACTTCCTCGCCCTACTGCACCACCCAGCACCATTCCAGAATTTTCTCTCCCACACCACTTTTTTTTATGCCCACATATCGATTTCCTGAGAGAAGTTATCCTAGCGACAACCCCCATCCTTCTAACGCCTTAGTGTGCAGGTGTATGCATACCGGACTGTCCCACCATCTAATCCCCCCTGCTGGTTAATTTTTCCCCCAATCTCACCCATATTATTACTCCCTCCGTCAAATTTCCAAGAGAAAAATGTGACTTTTACACCATGACGGGCGAGCTACAAACTCCATCTTCTTAACGTATACTTCAAGCGTTATACTGCACCACTCATCACCAGAACAGCGCATCAGACTCACCACTCATCGCCAAACCCGCAAACATCTGAATATAGAAAGACTTTGAATGTAATGTATCAGTTGAGTTGATTTTTTTGACACACACACACACACACACACACACACACACACACACACACACACACACACACACACACACACACACACACACACACACACACACACACACACACACACACACACACACACACACACACACACACACACACACACACACACACACACACACACACACACACACACACACACACACACACACACACACACACACACACACACACACACACACACAGTCTTCCATGATAAAGGCCTGAATTGATCTGGACTGACCCGAATCTAATTAAATGACCCTGACTGAACGTGAATGGGCCGAGCTGTCCGTGAAATGACCTAATTCAGTTTGAGTGGCCAGCATTACAGTACATATGGAAGGCCTCGATGAAGCTGAAGTGGGCTGGATGGTCTTGGGTTAACCTCTATGAAGCTGAAGTGACATGGGTGATCTTGAATTACCTCTCTGAAGCTGAAGTGGTCTGATGGTCTTGAACTGGTCTCTGTGAAGCCGAGGTGGCCCGAATGGCCTGGAACTAATTTATCTGGTCTTAAATGGTCCTGTATTGACCTGACTTGATTGGGGCTGACTTGAAGGACGTTAATCAACCGAAATGACCCTGAACTAACCTGATTTGATTCACTTGACCTAATTTGATTCCTTAATGGGCCATGACTTGACTGGAATGGGTCCCTGTTTCTGTGGCGGGGTCTGAATGTGGCTGATATGACTTAAAAGACTGTATTTAATTTCTCCTGAAGTGACTGAAATGGACTTGCATTGGCATGACCGGGAAAAAGTGCGTGTGGAGGGTCGTGGATATGGAAGGTCGAGGATATGTAAAATCGTGGATGTGTTGGGTTGTGTGTGTGATGAGTTGTGGATGTGATGGGTCGTGGATGTGGAGGGTCGTGGATACGGAAAGTCGTGCATATGGGAGGTCGTGGATGTACTGGGTTGTGTTTGTGATGGGCCGTGGATGTGATGGGTCGTGGATGTGAAGGGTCGTGGTTGTGATGGGTTGTGGATGTGATGGGCCGTGGATGTGATGGGTTATGGATGGGTTGTGAACATGATGGGTCCTGGATGTGTAGAGTCTTGGATGTGAGGGTTTGTGGATATCGATGTCCTAGTGTGTGGGTGTGTGAGTCGTTGATATGAAGGGGTGTGGATATGGATGTACAAGGTTGTGGGAGTTGAGGGTCGTAGATGTGAATTGCCGTGAATGTGGAGGCAGTGTATGTGATTATGCTGGCGCGACCTGGGTACAGTATGTGGTCAACGAATTAGCCTTTCCTTACCTGTTGTGCAGTATATCTTCGCTTACATCTTTTTATTATCTCAGTTTGCTCTCTTACTTCCCCTTTTCTCTTCTTACTTGCTCTTTTCTCTTACTTGCCCATTCCTTCCTTCTTACAGTCTATTTTCTCTCGTCTTAGTTGCTCTTTTCTCCTCACTTGCTTTCTTTCTTTTCACGCTAAATTGCTTCCATTTTCGTTTCTACTTACTCTTTTCTTCCTTCTTCTTCATCCCCTCATACTTGCTCCCTTCTCCTCATTTGTCATTTTCTTCCCTCGTCTTCCTTCATCCTTTATTTTCCTACTTTTTTCTTTTCGTCCCTCTTATTGTTTTTTCATTCATATTTATTTATATCTTCCCTTTACCCACTATTCTTTCTCCCTCTCTCTTACTTATTCTTTTCTCTTCACATGTTTATCTTTTCTTCTATTATTTCCTCTCTGTTCTATGTTCTGCTAGCTCCTTTCTTCCCTCTTACCTTCATTCCTTTCTTCTTACTTGCTTTTTCTCCCTACTTCCTTTTCTTCCCCTTCACTAGCCATTTTCTTCTTTCCTATTGGTTTTCCTCATATTCCTTCTATCCTTCTTACCAGCCTCTTCCTTATTTGCTCCAGTTCTCTCTGCTGCTTATTCTTTTCTTTCCTCGTACTTGTTATTTTATTTCCTGTGACGTGGTTTTGGTGTCTAATATTTTCCAATCGTTTACCGACCTTCGTTTCTTTGTCTGTTACTTTTTTCTTTTCCATCCTATAACATGTTGTCCTCTTTCGTCACTGATTTTTGTTATTTTCTCTTCTTGTGACGAACTTTATTCTTTTCTTATTCGTATAACATTTTTATTGTTTTTTCGTATTGTTTATTTTATCCTTAGACCATCTAATTCGACCTTTTTTTTCTGTATCTCACGCTTATCTTGATATTGGGTCTGATTTCTCTCTTTTTCTCTTTATTTCTTTTTCCCTTTTCTTATAATTCATATATTTTGCTTCTTTCCCCTGCGTATTAATTCATTTCTTTGTTTTCTTATGTGTTTCAGTGTTTTTTCTCGTTTAATAGATCAATCCTTTTATTTTCTTTGCTGTATTTTACTTATTTTCATGCTGCTGCTTTCATTATTAAATTTCGTTCATGCTTATCATTCTTTCTCCTTACTAATTTCATTCACATTCTCTCTCTCTCTCTCTCTCTCTCTCTCTCTCTCTCTCTCTCACACACACACACACACACACACACACACACACACACACACACACACACACACACACACACACACACACACACACACACACACACACACACACCTTACCTCATTCATTGTTATTCTCTTCATTTATTCTCCACATCTTTTTAAAATCATCCTGTCATCCCTGGACTACGCTTAATGTTTACGTTCTCTGCTCTTTATTTATTTTGCTTTCCTTAGGTATGTCTTATTTCGCTTTACTCCTCGATTATTTCATTCTCTTTCTGCATTTTATTTAGTACACTTTTCCATTGTCTTTCTCACTTCTGTCTTTACCTTTTTCTGTATCTTTTTTTCCAATTTACGTCTTTTATCACTCCAGTTGAACTCATTCATTTTCTCTCTTTTCTCTCTTTGTTTCTTAAGCGTAATATATACCTTTCCCTGCCCTGTATATGCATTTACTGCACACTACGTATTTTCGTAGTTTTTTCTTCATTTTCCCTTCTGTGCATGTTCTTCATTCCCCACGTATTCCCTGCGTGTCGTTAACGTCGATTAAAATTGAGAGGTGCGGGAGACCGAGAATTCCTTTATATATCCCATAACACTGACAAGTCCCCCATATTTCCAGACGTAAAGTGATAGATGAGGCTAGAGTTGTAATGTAAATTGGGCTTGAGATTTTTACGGTTTTTACCCTAATTTGGCCCAAATTTTCATCTTTTTCTAGCCTATTTCACGCAGCCATACCACCCACGTACTATTGTTCTGTGCATACAAGGTGCACAGTCCGTACAAATGATACAAATATCGTTCTCTTCGGAAGTCCTATTTGTTTCAGATTGTTGTCCTGTTTCTTTAGACCAGCAAAACAGAATTATAAAAATTTCATAACAATATTCAAAGCATATTGCTTCTTATGACAAAAGTTTTAATTCCAGCTATTTTGCTATCTTTTTTTTACAGAAAGCGGTTGTCACTTGAGGCACAGAAGTGACCAAACCACCTTCTCTCAGGACATCAGTCTGGTCTCCCTCTCTCCACACGCATACATGCACATGTACAGGCTATAAAAAAATTTTCAGCACCCTTACGGCACGATACAATATGCCACACTACACGAGGCATTCTGAATCAACTCCTGAATCACGGAACGTAGTTGGTATCCCTGGCCCTGTGTTGCCAGTGTGTGTTAATTCGTCTGCTAATGATGAAATCCAGTGGGAGAGGGAGAGAGTTACAGGGGTACCAACCACACCACGTATTCACACCGTCTGTTACAGTGATCGTTGCGTAGGGTATCGGAGCAAGGGGTGCCGAAAAATTTTTGAGAGGCTATACATTACTTACTAAATCTAAATGAAGTTTCAAGAGTGCTTACAAAATTCTCTGCACCTTGCCACCCATATTTCAAGAATGAAACCGTCGCAGGAGCAGCCGTCGTAACTACAGCCGTTGCATGAGCATGGTTTAGCTAAAAATGTGTTCATCAGGCCTCGGGGATTTGTTACATTCTTAAAACTCAACGTCTGTATTATAACTGATACATACTTTGAGAGTAGCTAAAGATCATTTCCAGAATTGAACATCATCAGCGTCACTTACGTCAATACAGCTGATAACATTGGCCTTACTTACAATGAACAGCACACCTCGCTTCTCTTTTCAGCCTGATGTTTTTCCACTGATGAGAACTCTTTGTTTTTACCCAGTGAGCTTGTCATCCTGCTGGCGCAAACTAACTTAATATCGTGAATCTAAAAATTACAGTTAATATTTTATGTGAAGCTGTTTTTACCTCATTGTTAAAGGTATTTCCTTTCTGCTCTTCACCAAATTTTCACTTAATTCTAAAGAAATAATGAACGGAGATAACAGCGTGTAATTCTCTATCAGAGTTAGCAGGTTAAGATTACTCATTTGTGGAAGTTATCCAGCTACCTAAAGACATCTTCTCTTCTGATTCTAACCACAGACTGCATGCTTTTTCGATAAGGATAATTCGTGTTCATTTTCTTAACTGTATCATTTTGTTATCAATTTCTGCTTTCCTTCTAAAGATTTGCATTTTTGTTACCATTTCTCTCTCTTCTTCCGCATCCAAGCAAACCAACCGGAAGGCAAATGATCATGCCATCCCATTACCATTTCTCATCTTCCATCCCGTCCTTTCACTCTTCTGCTTAAATGTCTGTGTCTTGCACATTTCTTCCCTCCGTTCTGCCCGTTTCTTACACTTGTGCTTATTTATTTACCTTCGTTCCTTTCTCTTCCCTCATCTGTCTGTCATTTATCTTACTTTCCTTTCAGAAGTTCATCCGCTTCTTTTACATGTTTCTTCCCCTCTTTCTTTATTTTTTCCATCCTTCCTATCTTTCTCCTTATTTCTGTCCTTCTCTGTCCCTCTCCTCCCACTCTTCCTCCTTCAACAGTTCTATCTTCCCTCTTTTATGTTTCTTCCATCCTTCTTCTTTTTTCCTTCCCTTCCTCCCACCTTCACTATTTTATGCTTCTTCCACCCTCCTTCCTTTTTCCTTCCTATCTCCCTTTGACTCTTTCTCCCTACTCCACCCTTCTTCCTTTTTCTTTCCTTTCTCCCCGCTGTCTTCTTTCTTCCTCCTCCACCCTTCTCCTTCCTTTCACCCTCTGTCTTCTCCCTCCTTGACTCTTCCACCCTCATTGCTCCTCCTTTCCTCCCACTTTCCCTTCTATAGGTTATCTCCCTGATGGTCACGTATACTTCAACCCCCTCAAAGGATCGAAGCAGGGATAGTATTCATCAAAGATCTTAACCAATTATTACAATAAAAAAGTCTCCATGGCAGTTCATTATTTTCAGATTGTTTTCTTTTCTTTTTTTTTTCAGTGTTCGTGTTTTCTCTGTTTTGACTGTGCAGTATTTGGTAGCAGTATGAGTAAAGGTAACAGAATAAACAAACAAAGTTCATAAATATGGGCCATGGACTGCTGCCCCTACGTCTCCCTCTTTCACAAAGCTCCCTTTCTTCCCTTCCCGCTCCCTCTTTATCCCGTATTCAACCGTACTCCTGTTCTTTATTCTCTCTCCTTTCTCCTTGACTCATTCACACTTTTCTTCTTTCTCTCTCTCACCCCTCCTTTTCCTTCACCCTCCTTTATCGCCTTCCATTTATATTCTTTTGTATGCGATGTAGAGCAAAATATAAACAGAAGCAGAATCCGTCGAGAAAGTGTGGAGCAGAGTGTCTACTGTATACTCAATGTCATTCCTTTGGTTCCAAATATAGCCCACAATTTACTACACTTTGTTTATGCATTGATTTAACAAATATTATGCCATACTGTTGACTGCATTCCAAACATATTTTAAAGAAATATGGGAAAGAAATATAAGATGATTTACGTGCGAGACGAACGTTCGCAAGAATACAGTAACATTAACAAGGTCACTGGATTGGCTGGTAGAAGTTTAGCTCTCCTCCTACGTTTCATATATGTAAAGCATCTTCTCCAGTTTCACTGTTCTGTTATAATAAGGAAATGTGACGTATTTAACTAAACTGCCGAACATCTTAGGAATTACATTGTCTTGAGACCCATATGCAGTATCTCTCTATCAATTATACATACATACATACATACATATATATATATATATATATATATATATATATATATATATATATATGTGTGTGTGTGTGTGTGTGTGTGTGTGTGTGTGTGTGTGTGTGTGTGTGTGTGTGTGTGTGTGTGTGTGTGTTTGTGTAAAGCTTCGCCATATATACCTGGCGAAGCTTGTTGTTTTGGTATTACTATTTTTCTTTTCACTTTTTTTTCTTAGATCTTGATGATATTATACAGGAAAGTACCCTAGCAACCCAAGTACTTGTGCCAAATATCAATGGCTGTGACCAATTTCTGAAGGTCATATACTTAAATTGAAATTTCTTTGAAACTTTGAGATATATACAGCTATTTGGTTGAAAATCCAACGATAAAAGAGTTTGCTGAGAGTTTTGGCTGAATATTTTGCCATTTAGCCTAGTGGAAAGTACCGAATTCAAATTTACTCAGCGTTGTTGTTGTTGTTGTTGTTGTTTTTTAATACGTTTTACAAAAGAACACAAAAGCTATAAAGCTGTAACTTTATAGAAGGTGGTTCCACTTATCTGAAAGGCATATGGTTACAGTTTAGCATACAGTTAGCCAATTATTGAGACAAATGTAAAATGTAACCATGCTTCATTTATTTCTTCCACACCACTGTCTTTAGATCTTGTTGATATTACACGAGAAGCTACCTTAGGTTAATCTAAATACATGTTCCAAATATGAATGACCTTGAACTGCTTTTAGTGGTCACAGACTTGTTTATGATGCCCAAATTTCGTACCTTATATATTATATTAAACGGTTATGGGAAAGCTTCCTTATTGTGGCTACACAATAAGTAAATAGATGACTTTTTAGGGGAGATGGGTGGGGTGGAGGTTAGGGCTCTCTTTTGCTTAGTCCTGTGAACATCCTTCATGGAGCGCTGCACCTGCTAGTCAGTAAAATTTTTAACCCTTTCTTTCTATTGAAAATATTCCTTTCATACATTAGGAAGCCCAACATTGCATACTCTTATATCACTTCCAAACTCTTCCCCTTCCTTTCTTTGTATATATTTTCTTTAGAGATTTTTATACAGTAAATCCGATTCTAGGCATTGACTAGACAGTCATTTCCTGAAGGCCCAGCAGTCTGCAGTCTTCTTACCAGCAAAGATAGCACAACACACCTTCACTTGTCACCACTTGGCTGTTAACACCCACTGTCCATAATACATACAGCTAGGACTCCTTCATACAGGGCTGATGTGATGGTATTAGCGAATGTGTCTTTACGGCATGTTGGTGGGTTTTTTGTTAGATAACCTGAGACTGCTTCAACAAAATTCGGATCCCCAAATCTGTTCCCTGTCCTAGTGCAACTTTTCCCGTCAGCAGTCCACTACGTCACCACCTGACCACTATCTCCCACAGTAATTTAGTGTGGATTCTGTAAAGGGGTCCGTATTGAGCTTTTTCCAAACAGTTGGCTTTACTGTAGTTCATCCACGTAAATTAATGAGATATTTCACTTTGCATCTCATTTCCAGGTTGCAGGCAGAGAATGAAGATCCTTGTTGCACTTGGACCGGGAGAGTGGTAGTGATGATTATGGGACCGATGATACTAATAGTGATGATAGTGTTGATGATGACTGTTATAGTGTTGGCAGTCGCAGTGATGATACTACTGGTGACGATGGTGACAGTGATGAAAGCGGTTGGATGATAGCTTCTCACCGACGAAAACGATATTTTGCAGCGGTTTGCCTCCACCCAGATCAGGTTCTAGGCAGGATTTAATCGCCACGAGCTGCCAACCCCAGGGGAAGGTGCTCTCTGGGGTCCGAGGCAATGCCAGTATGTAGGGCCATAACTTAAAGTAAACACACACACACACACACACACACACACACACACACACACACACACACACACACACACACACACACACACACACACACACACACACACACACACACACACACACACACACACACACACACACACACACACACACACACACACACACACACACACACACACACACACACACACACACACACACACACACACACACACACACACACACACACACACACACACACACACACACACACACACACACACACACACACACACACAAAAAGAGCTGCGTTGTTTGTTTATTTGTTTGTCCTTCAATCACGCCCAAACCACGGGCCAGAGACCCCCAGACCCATATATATTCTGAATCAGGGTGACCCAAGGATGGTTTTTAGGGGGTCAAAATTCAGATCTGGGTCATTTGAGATCATCGGTAGAGTGTTCACCTTTTTGGCACAGGCAACGCCGGGTACCGCTGCTAGTATATTTATATATATAAAATGTGTGTGTGTGTGTGTGTGTGTGTGTGTGTGTGTGAGAGAGAGAGAGAGAGAGAGAGAGGTTGAGCGACGTTAAAAGAAGAAGAGAGCAGACAAACTATGAGATGAAGGAGGAGGAGGAAGAGGCGGAGGAAAATGAAGAGCAGCAGTAGGAGGAGGCAGAATGGGAGGAAAGAGAGGAAGAGGAGAGGCAACAGAATAGAGTGGTCATGAAAGGCGGGAAAGGAGATAACCAGGAGAGAGAGAGAATGAGAGAGAGAGAGAAACTGGAGAGAAGGGTAGGGATCACGATCTTCCTCCAGGGTCCTAGCGCTGCAAGGTCTGAGGGAGAAAGTTGGAGCGAGGAGGAGTCGAGATGAGGAGAGGGAAAGAGGTTAAGGGAAGAGATAGGAGGAGAGAAGGCTAGAAAAAAAATTGGAGAGTAAGGAATGGAAGAGAAAGGGAGAGACTGGAATGGGAAAACGAGAACGGAAATGAGATAGATGGGTAGAAGAGAGGGAGAGACGAGAAGGGAAGGGTAGGAGAGGCGAGAATGAAAGCTGGTAAGTAGGGAAAAACAGAAAGACGATAAGGTAAAGCAAAAGAGAGACAAAAATGGAAAGGAATGAGAGAGACGGGATTGGAAGGGGCAGCGATAGACAAAGAAATATATATGGAAATGAAAGCGCAAGGAATGTAATTGACACGTTGAGAATGTAGAAGAAAGATAAAAACAAAAAAAAACACCCGGCATAAAAAAGCTGTTTAAATAATAATCTATAAGAGGACTAGAAGCAACATATACAATACTTTTCTGATGAATATATGTAAAGTCCTGATCTGCATACACAGGACATCCGCGTTGAATCCCTCAGTCGTATAGCAGGATCAGTACTGAATTATGTCATTTCAAACATTCCTGGTCTGCTCACTACTAACCTCTTAATTTTGTTGGGACATCCGAGCACAATGTTGTCTCCACTGACCTTATTTGGAGAGAGAGAGAGAGAGAGAGAGAGAGAGAGAGAGAGAGAGAGAGAGCAATAAATTAAACGAACACTGCAAATGTGGAAGAGACAAGACTGGATGGGCAAGACGGAGAATACAACAAGTAGATTCCAGTTGCTATGACTATTTTTTTTCCCTCCTCGCCTTCTCCCTCCGCTTAATCTCTTTCTTCTCACATCCTCTCCATATTTATCTCCCTTTCTCTCTCCGTTCCTCGATCTTTCAGTCCTTCGCACTTCGTCCAATATCTGTCTTCCTTCTCCTTTATTCTTTCTATTTTTCCTTCTCCTTTATCCTTACACATCTCGTCCTCATTCTCCATCCCTACGCCTGCTCTTCTCCCGCTACCTCTGCCTCCCTTTTTTCTCCCTCCTATCTCCCTCATATCCCTCACTCCTGTCTTCCTCATATCCTTCCCCTTCGCCCCCTTCTCTTCTCCTCTGCCTGCTGCAATCATCTCTCCCTCCTTCCTCCCTGTAATTATCCTGCCCTTCCCTTTCTTCTTCATGCACATTCTGCTTCCTTCCCCTTTATCCTCCGTCTCAGCATTCTCTCTCTCTCTCTCTCTCTCTCTCTCTCTCTCTCTCTCTCTCTCTCTCTCTCTCTCTCTCTCTCTCTCTCTCTCTCTCTCTCTCTCTCTCTCTCTCTCTCTCTCTCTCTCATATTCCCTTCTCTTCTCTTCCTTTCTCATATCTTTATCTTGTCCTCTGTAGTATTGCCTTGCCCTCTCTTCCCGTCTCTTCCCATTTGTAATTTTCTCTCCCCCTCCCCTTTCTTTCCCCTCCGACTTCCCTTATCTCCCCCTTCCCCTTATCTCACCAGCTCCCCTCCCCTGCAGCACTCCAGCCCCGGCTTTAGTACCGACAAAAGACCTGGTTTACGACAAGCCAAAATGCTGTGTAAATCTTTGTCTGCCTCCTCGAAATGTCTCGCTGTTTCTGCCCCCCTTTACCTCCTTCACTTTTGCTCCACTACTGCCTTTTTTTTTAAGTACTTTGTTCTTGCTTGCTTTATTGATTGCTTTTGTTGCGTTTTGAAATGGTTTAGTTGTTGTTGTTTTTTTTTTTTTACCTTGCTTCAGTGCTGCACTGTTTTAGTACACTGTTCTTGCTTTTTTGCTACATCTGCAGTATTTCGTGTTAGTGTGAATGACTTTTTTACCCTTTTATTGTGTACCTCAACCTCCTTCCTACGATGACGTTTTTTTAATACCTTCTTCTAGCTTCCATCAGATATTTTTCTGCATTTTTAGGACAACCCTCTCATACTGAAACATTTAAGGAAGACTGCATCTAATTCCTCTGCTTCGAAATGTCTCTCCTTCGTTGTGTATAATCGTCTGGAAGTAGCATGAACATAATGAAAAATTCTTCTGCTGGCGGAAGTTATACATATATGACGAGCCTACGATTTATTTTCGTTGTTAGTTGTACTCTGTAAGGCTACCAATAATCTGGTGTCAGCATATTTTAGTTACAATTTAATTCATGAAGCATTACATAAAAAGTACTGTGGTCAATTGATAAAAAATACTAGTGCTGTTAGGCATGTTATTTATTTTATTTCTGCCTCTACTGCTTCCCTGCGTCATTCTCTCTTTACTACTCCTCCATATAGCAGCTCCTTCCTTTGTTGTTTCTTTCCCTTTTTAAACATCCATTTTCTCTCCCTCTCCTCCCTCTTGCTGTCCTGAATCACCACTTTTCTTCATAACTCCTATCTTCTTTGTGTTCCTCTCCGTTTTCTTGCCCTCCATTCCCTCTCATTTTCCTCTCTCTTCCTTTCCTGCCTTCCTCTCCTTTCATTCTCCCTGTGTTTCCATTTCCTCGCCAGATTCTCACCTCCCTCTTACTCCCTCAAGGTGTCAATCCCTTCCACACACATTCTCATCCCTTCTCTCCCCAGGCTGTAAGTTCTCTGCCCTCACTTTCTCAATCTTCCCTCTCTCCCTCCAGCTCATCTCTCCTTCTCCTGCTCTCATTCTCTCAGTTTTCCCCTCTCAGTACAGCTTTTCTCTTTTTCCCCTCTCTTCTTCCACATTTTCCCTTCTGCTGCTGCTCTCAGTTTCTCAATCTTCGTCGTTCTCTCCTCCAGCTTTCTGTCCCCTGCCTTTATTCCTGTCTTTCACTCACTCCAGATATCCTTGTTTCTCTTTCTTTTTCCAGCTTTCCTCATTTTCTTTTGTACTCATTTCCTCATTCTTCTCTCTCCATATGGCATTCCCCTTCATGTTCCCTCACTCTGTTTTCCCTTCTCTTCCCCTCTCTTCATCCACCCTTTTTTTTTCATTCTTATCCCTCAGCTTTCCCCTCCTTCCTCTGTCATCATTTTCTCAGTATTCCCTCTTCATGCCTCCTGCTCTCCCCTCTTTATTCTGCTCTCACTCACTTAATTTTCCACTCTCAGTCAACCTTTCCCCTCATTCTCCTGGCCTCAGTCTTTCCCCTCACTTCCGTATTTCCCTTTCTTCTGCATTTACTTTCCCATTCTTTCTCCTCATCCTTCACCTCTTCATCATTTCTTACCCTCACTCACTCACTCAGCTTTCCCTTCTCTATCTCCATCTTTTTTTTTTTTTTTCTTTTTTTATGTGTTCGACACTGGGCATAGGCTTCACAGCCTGCTCTCAAGGCCCAGTAGTCCTCCTACATCCCATACACTGTCCCCTTTCCCTCCTATCACTGTTGACCTATTCCCTTACTCCTCTAGTTTTGCCCTATTTCACCTGCTCTTCCTCTTTCAATTTTCCTCTCTGTCCCTCTAACTTTGCCTCTTTTTTTCCAGCCTCTCAATTTCTCATCCTTACCTCTTTCCTTCCTCACCCTCTCTCTCCATCTCTCATTTTCTCAATCCCCCCCCCCCTTCTGTCGAGCTTTGCCCTCTTCTCATCCACTTTGTCTCTCACACATCCCTTTTCTCATTTTTCTCCTGTCTTAATCTTTCAGTTTCTCTCTCTCTCTCTCTCTCTCTCTCTCTCTCTCTCTCTCTCTCTCTCTCTCTCTCTCTCTCCAGCTCTTGTTTACCCTCTCAGTCCATTTTCTATCCTCACCTACCCCAATTTTATCAGTATTTCCCTCTCTATCCCAATTCTTCCCCTTCTTCTCATCCCCCTCACTCTCTCAAAATTATCCTCTCAATCCAGCTTTCTTTACCTCCCTTGCTCTCACTTTCCCACCTTCTCAATTTTCCCCTCTAAGTCCAGCCTCCGTCTTTTTCTCCTGCCTTCTCTCTCTAAATGTTCCTCTCTTTACCTCCAGTTTTCCTTGTTCCCATCCCTCTCTCTCTCAAATTTTCTCCTTTCTCCTTCCAGCTTTCCCATCCTTCTCTTGCTCTTACTCTCTCTGTGTTCTCTCTCCCTCCAGGCCTCTTCCTTCTTATGTCCCTGGTCTCACATCTTCCCTTCTCTTCCCCCAGCTTCCCCTTCTTCCCTCAAGCACTTCCTTCCCTTAACTTACTTCCTGTATGCGTCTTAGGCTGCAACTTCATTCTATATACCTTCTCCCTTTCCTCATTACTTCCTCAGCATAACATTCCTCTCTCTCTCTCTCTCTCTCTCTCTCTCTGTGTATGTGTGTGTGTGTGTGTGTGTGTGTGTGTGTGTGTGTGTGTGTGTGTGTGTGTGTGTGTGTGTGTGTGTGTGGTGTGAGCGCATGCGTACGTGCGTGCTTGTGTGTGTGTGCTTGGTTGTGGGCTTGGGTGGCTGTGCGTCTGTGCGTGCGTGCGTGTGGGTGAGTGCGTGCGTGTGCGTGCGTGCGTGTGCGTGCGTGCGTTCGTTTACGTGCATAAGTTCGTATGTGTGTGTGTGTGTGTGTGTGTGTGTGTGTGTGTGTGTGTGTGTGTGTGTGTGTGTGTGTGTCCCATTTCCAAGCTTCACAATAACTCTCCCAAACATAATCCTCAGAGAAACGACCTAAGACCACTTCCACTTCCCTCCACCAGCACTACCCCCTTTCCTCTTTGCTCCATTTCCTCTTTCTTCGCTTCCCTCCATTTCCTCTTCCTTCCCTTCCCTCTTAGTTCTTACTCTCCTATCTCTCCTCACTCCCTTCTCTCCCTCTTTCCTCTCTCCTGTCTCCCCTTGTCCCCCACTTCCCTTCTCCTCTCTTACATTCTCTCCATATTCTCTTCCCTCCTTTCTTACTTGTATTCCCATTTCCTTTCTTTTTCCCTTTCCTCTCATCTTCCTTTCCCTCTCCTCTTCCCGTCTCTCTCCTCTCCCCTCCTCCTTCCTCCACCATGTGTTCTGCGTTTACTCCTTACTGTCTTCCTCTTCTGCAGTCACCACGCCAACACTTTCCTTCACATCTCTCATCCGGCCTCTCCCATTCCTCCCAAGCGCCCTTTGTAGTCTTACGCACACATCTTACGCTTTCCATCTCTCTCTCTCTCTCTCTCTCTCTCTCTCTCTCTCTCTCTCTCTCTCTCTCTCTCTCTCTCTCTCTCTCTCTCTCTCTCTCTCTCTCTCTCTCTCTCTCGTAGCTCAGTAGTTTTGCTCCCTTCCCACGTTTTTCCTGGTGCATTTTTTTCTTTACCTTTATTGCTACTTCGAACGTGTTTTTTGTCGTCTTCCACATGCTTCCTTTACCCTGGGGTTTGTCTTCTTTTCCATCTCGCCTTTTGTTTTTCTTTGTGCGCGCTTTTTTTTTTTTTTTTTCACTCTTAGGTGTCTCTGATTTTCTGTCAGTCAGTTCTTTTGCCACCCTTTCACATTTTTTGCGGCTCCAGTTTTTGCTCATGTGTTTTCCATTTCTTTCCAGTTTTTATCACCTGCTTGGTTGTTGTTCCCCCCCCCCCACACACACACCTCACCTCTTCCACATGCTCACACCACCAACACTCCAACCATGCAAGGGACTCTGTCATGCATTGGTTAGCACTTGAATCCCATTACTGGAAAAACTCGAGTTCAGTTCTCGCGCCGGTCAGATTCTTGGACGATATTTGTTTTCCCCTCTGCCCTTGTTCATCCAGCAACACAATTGATGCGTGTCATGCTCCAGGAGAAGATTTGGGTTTAACATAAAGTTGACTGTCTGCCTTAATGCATCTCGTGTATTGAGTAGGCAATAATATAGGCCTTCTTCATTTTCTTATTCTTCTTCATCTCATTTCTCCTTCTCCTTCTTCTTCTTCTTCTTCCCGGTTCGTATACAGACTACCTATTTGCCTCCATAACTCTACCTCCTCGCCCATTAAACTGATATATCACCGGGGCAGCAGTGGGTCAGGAATGTCCTTCACCTACCACACCAGCCTGTCCTTCCCCCCCCCCCCGCACCTCCTCTCTCTCTCTCTCTCTCTCTCTCTCTCTCTTTCTCGGTAACAAGTACCTCTGATTCTCTTCAAGCCATTTCGCGAATTTACTGCCCAGGTCGTCAGTAACTCATGATTGATCCTTAATACATGTGTCAGGCTCCCTTGCAAATCCTAGCACAGCGCTGCCCTCTCTCGCTAACAGCCTCTCTCTCTTAATGAACCTCCATTCCTCTCGCTCTTTCCATCGTTCCACCGACGCGCCACCTGGGTCCTCACCACTCCAAAGGTGACTCTACCATTTCATATGTGTTTACTCATTCACACTGATAACATTGCGTTTGTGTGTGTGTGTGTGTGTGTGTGTGTGTGTGTGTGTGTGTGTGTGTGTGTGTGTGTGTGTGTGTGTGTGTGTTACATTTCCCGAACGGATTTTTTTTCTTGATGCTGTTTTCGTTTTCACCCCTTTACTTCTGGACCCAACACTTTACATTTCGATTTTTGACTTTGGAATTATACAACTAGACACCAAAACAAGCATACTAAAGAAGGAATTTGTTCTCCTTAGCTCAGAACGTAAGACAGTACTCGCAAGTTAAGTCTGAATATGCCCTGTAGCCTGTTTGTTTTGTGCGTGTTCTCATATGAGTTACAAATATTATTAAAGTCCATATAAGAAGCATTTTTAAAGAGATATTAGGTCGTTTCTCACAACCGCTGACTCCCATGTTAATCTGTATGAAGTTAGTAAATGTTTTTTGTTGTGAAAAAGTTAATGAAGGCTAAACATGACCTCTCCATTCGGAAAAGTCCTTCTCTTAGCCAAATACAATCGTCTGGAGATAGCAAAACTACATTAGAAATAACGTTGTCTGGTTAAAGAGGTTAAAGGTATATCAATGAAGCTTTGAGTTGATTTTCGCTGTTGCTCGGTGAGTTTGTGTATTTTGAGATGCCTAAATTACGAAGGTTACAGTTACTAAGATGCAGTTTCTTTCATATTCATAGATAGTCCTGAGAAATTGGTTTCTTCTGTCTACCCAAATGTGCAACGAATAAAACACCTTTAAGGACAGGATTGTCCAGGGTGTAAATATCTCGTTTCAGAGCTGTACAGCATTGTTCAGTCCCTCTAAAAATCAGTTCTGTGTAGTGCAAAACGTTGAACAAAAAAAAAAAGACTTGAAGCTTTTCTTTTGTATTTCACCACCCAACTTATCCAAAGCCTCCTAAGCCAACGAGTATACAGTCCCAGGTACCCAGTATCTGCCTTACAGTATATGAGTACCGGAACGGTGCCATTGACGCTGAAGATCATCAGCAACCCCTGATGATGCCAGGAATAAGAGGCACCGTCAGGACACTGAACGTCAAAGCTAGTTGACTTACCAGCCCTCTTCTTATACTACCCACTCCTGTCTGTTTCTAGCAGTTGGGATTCCCCTCAAGCCTTCCAGCTCAGATCAACGTTGCTGCCAAGACAGCCATTTGAAGGGGCTCCTCCACGCACTTTGTCGTGAAGGAGGATAACGTGAAGCCACCACCAACTCACCCATTGTGACTTCAGAAGATGGAAGGACTGCCAGCCACTGAGAACCTTTCCATACACACCCGGGTCGAATGCACCCATCTCAGCTTCGCTTAGACCACCGTCTCAATCCTCTGGAAGCTCAATACACCTCCTGAAGAAGTCCCTGGAGGAGGAGACGGCCATGCAACTGTAAAGAACTGACCATCACTGGTGTTGACCTTCGACCACCGCAGAACTCGCACACACCTCACAGTGCTTTCCTGCGGGTACCACATCCCATCCAACGGCCGGTAATTAGACACGGTCATTGCTGCAATACTGCTGCTCTAAGATTTATACTAAATCTTGTCAGTCGACGACATGCTCTTATACTGCATTATTTTGGGGTTGTATATTTGTATACTTGAGAGCTCCCTATTCTGTGATGTTTGCATTTTTATATATTTATATCGTGTTTTCACATCAATACCAGGATATGTTGTCTCCTTATATTTTCATAAAGTACCAGTGCAAGTTGTTTTATTAGTCATAGTTTTTTTTTCCCCAAGCCTCCAACAATATTATTATAAGAGGAAGAAAATTTTCAGCATGTAAAATTTTAGCCATTACCCGGTACTTATTGTCGAGATTCTTCCTCACTAATATCTGAAAAACATACAAGTTAAAAAAAAAAATGATTTTGAAAGGCTTTACATATATATAGTGTGGCAACAACACTTCTGAATGTTGTGATTTTTTTCAAGATGCCAGCAATGTACTGTACATATAAGAGGGGAGAGGTGTTACATAGAGTAATAATTCTATGTAAATGCTTTAAAGAAAATCCACAAAGGCAGATGAAAAGTATATTTAATAACAGTTTCAGCAATAGGTTTCGTCCTCCTTAGTGGACAACGACTGTACAGCTGGGGTGAAGGTGTGTGTGTGTGGGGGGGGGGTGAGGGGGTGTGCTGTTTGTCTGTCTTTGTGTGTAATTCACCGGGTAGGTCAGGATCACGTGATGGTTGTGATCATCAGCTTTTTACCTTCCCGGAAGAGAGCAGAAAGCTCATATAGTCCGATCTAAGGGCAAAGCCTTGACCTTCACACACGCACGCATGTGTGTGTGTGTGTGTGTGTGTGTGTGTGTGTGTGTGTGTGTGTATGTGTGTGTGTGCTGTCTGTCTGTCTGTCTGTCTGTCTGTCTGTCGTGATTTCCTAATCACCAGTGCTGAATGACATTGGGAAGCAGTTTGTCCCCAGGGTTGTTTAAATATGTATATCGATGAAGTATGAGATGTCAAAGAAAAACTGAAAAGAGAATGAAGTTTGCGATAAATGGTAAGAGGTGGAATTTCTACAGCGTAATGTACCGGTACAGAAATGATGCTGTTCTGACAGCTATCAAGGAATATTATCTGTGAAGTCTAGTTCGGAATTTCGTAGATGTTTGTGAACGACGATGTCTGAGAGTACATCCACAACAGAGTATGCTGCACTGACAAACAAGAGGAAAATGTAAAAAGAGTTGTAGCGTGGAGTGGCTCAAGGGTACTGGGTACGGAATATGAAATTAAGTGCAGAGACTGTAAGAGGATTGCGTGAGAGTAAGGGCGTGAGGCACTGATATGGTACGGATGTGAAAAATCGGTAGTGAAAGCAGTAGTACTGAGCCTTTGGGGAATACAAGCTGAACAGAACAATGAATGTGGGTGATCCTAGTGTATGGTTAGTATTGAATCCTGTTAAACTAAGCACTTAAGGGACTGGGCTTGAATGGCGTGGCGAATGGATGTGATACAGGATGATGAAAAAGGTTTATGTGAGTGAACTTGAAATGAGGAGGAAGAGTGGTAAGTTAAAAAGAAGGGTTGTTGTGGCAGCCTAAATGAACATGTGAGGTATAAGTGTTGAGGGAGCAAATGAACTACATTAATAAGCAAGTACAGACAAGCAAGAGGATACAGAATGGTTGTCGCCAGTAGTCTCAGACATCCGTGTCTCCGGGAAAATGAGTGAGAGGGTGGTTCTCAGAATCTTACATTGTCAAAAGTACAGGTGCCATTTTAAGGGTACATGTTTAGATCCCTGTCTGGGATACTCTGAACCAGTGTTAGCCGCAGCAGCTGTAACTAACTGCTGAAATGAGTGTGATGTGCATGAGTTTTTTGTGCTATATAGACAAGGAAATAATTATGTCAGGACCATGGCGTATTTTTCTCAGTAGTTTTGGAACGTAGCAAAAGCGATGTGCTATGAATGATTTTAAAAAAGCGGGGTTCTGTTGGCAATTTTCTATGTTACCACTTTGAGATTATTGCTCTATCAAAATGGTGTTTGTAGTGTCTTCTCTTTGCATTGTGAGAATGAGTTGAAGAAACTGAATCACATTTAGCATGAAAAGTTTCACCTGTAGGGGGAAGCCAAGAACATTAAGGTGTGAATTATTAGTGACATGATGAACAGACCAGTTTGATAGACACCCTGTCGATGGGACCTACTTTTTTTAGTCTTTTTCCTAATTCTGGACCATAAGCTCCCCACTGATACAGATTGGTTAGAGTGGCGGTTATGATGATGATGTATTATATATCTACACACAGTTTTATCTCTATTTTTTTTATCTTTCTTGGAATTTTGTCTGCTTTTTCTCAAAAGACAATAGGCTCAAATGTGAGACCATGAAAAAGAAAGCAGTATCCAGATTTCTAGAGCCATTAATAAAAGAACCTTTGAAGGAAGGGAAGGAGTGAAACAGTTTTTCATTACCGACTAAATTATGTTTTGTGGGTTACAAACTGACCACATTTCATTTCTTCAAGTGTCTTTAACATGATTTTAATATAACCTTAACTTTTATTAGTTATATGCGTATTTATTCTTCTTTTAGTAGGATTTAGGGTCAGGATGGAGATGATGCTGTTCCTGTGACCGCCCTTCTGTACCTGATGACAGTTAAACTTATCCCCTAATACTTACCTCATTCAGTCAGGGGACATCTTTTGTGTAATCTCTATCCCCAGACGGTGTAATTTACTGCTGTGAAACTTTTCCAACTGCCAAGGTTAGACAGAATTGTCTTTAGCCCTTTCAGTTCGAGAGGCCTTTCCTAAGCTGATTGAGATCTAATTATACCAATAATAAGTTAAAACGAGACCAGTGTAGTGAAGAGATTGAGTTTTCCTTTCTTCTTTCTTCTACACTCTTGTTTGTCCATCTTGACTTGGAGGAGATTTGCATCACTTGTAGCCCACATCTCATCACTCAGTGACACCGTAAAACAACACTGTTTTTCCATCTTTTTCAAATAACTCAAAACAGCTTTGATCTGATTTTAACCGAAGTCCGCGATGGGTTGATGATCATCTAAGTAGCCGACCTCTTGCTTTTTTACAATAATAGTTAAGAAGTCAAAACACCTATGCCTTTTTAGAATAATAGTTATAATTTGGTGGACTTAGGATAGGGGAGGAACCAATGAATATCAGTTTTGAGAAAAGTCAAAGAATAAAGTCATAAGGCAACGGCATAGTTCGGCCCCTGTAAACGAAAAATTAAAATTATCCAATCTAGACCAAGCTAGGAGGAAAAGTTAAACGCTGAGGGTTAGCCAACAAGTTGACCAATTGGTTTCACAACAGTATCGATTCTGAGAAGAATAGGTCAAAGCTTAAGGCAACTAGGCAAGGTTAGTTCAAGCTGTTTTGATTCGATTTGGACCAAAGTAGGTCGGAGGGTTGAGGGTCATAAAAAAAAAAAAAAATCGATTTTGGTAATATTCTAACGAAGGTCAAAGTCACGGTGCAAAGTCAAATTCTGAGCCCTTAAATTAATTATGGGGGGGCGCATGTTGCACTCCTGAGTGCTCGTTTTTGTTCTCACATATATTATTCCTATATGCATTGCTCGTACTTGTTCTTACATTATTGTTCCATGCAGCATTCCTAAAGTTTTCTTATCGTGTATTATTTTTACATGCATTATTCTGACTTGCATTATACTTACATGCCATACTGATATATGCATTATTTTCTCCTTGCAGTGCCGGTGTCGCGTGTGTCTGGCGTGGCGGGGTCTGCGGGTCGGCTGCCGTGCCTGGTCAGCCACAGCCACCAGGAGGACTCGCCCGTACTGGTATTGTGGTACAGGGACGGTGCCAGATTCCCTTTCTACACGTGAGTACCGTACCTTTCATCCCTTTGTGTTTACATTCTCAGCTTTATATATTCTATTTTTTTTTTTTTTTTTAGCTTTCTGTGCCCTACCTTACTTATGCATATGTAAAAGAGAGAGAGAGAGAGAGAGAGAGAGAGATTATGATGATGATGATTTTTTTTTTCTCTTACACTCAATCTTTTTTCAGAGCTATAAGTGTCTCGGAAAAACAAGAAAATAAGTTACAGCATTTATGGGTGAATGGTGGATGATGATGTGGATGGTAGACTGATGGCGGATGATGGCGTGCATGGTGGATGTTGGTGTGAATGGATGGATAGATGATGTATAGTTGATGATGGGCGTGAATGGATGATGAACTGATGGTGTGAATGATGAATGGATGAAGTATGGTTGGGACAATGGATGGATGGAAGATAAGCAGATGGGTGAATGGACGATGGGCTGATGGAGAAGATGGATGGATGGATGGATGGATGATGAACAAATGGTGTGGATGGTGGATAATGGTGTGGACTGATGGTTCGTTTGTTGGTTACCAGGATGAATGGATGGGTGAATGGTTCCTGGATGGTTAGGATGGTGGAATCCAGGTAGCGTGATGAAACGGTATAGCCTACTGGATGATGTAGTGATAGAATGGGTGGAAGGAGGAGGGAATATGTGATAAGATGATGGTGTGAGAGAGAGAGGGAGAGAGAGAGAGAGAGAGATGGGGGGGGGGAGCATGAAGATAATATATGCGTAAAGTTAGAAAATATGTTTGGGTGATAAACATAAAAGCAATAAAGGCGAGCAGATAGGATAAAACCCAAGTGGCGGGATATGATAAACAGAATCTCGTGTAATATATGTGGGCGGAAGACAAAGGGGGTATGAGATAGTGAAAGAAAAATGGTGTGAATCTTGTGGTTGTACATGGGATTTCAAAAGAGCACAAAGGAAAGGAAACAGCAACAGACTCGACAGGTCTCTGTAGGTTATGTGATACAGAGAAGGCTACGACTATGGTATCTGCTTCTCTGAGTTTAAAGGGAAGATTGTAAAGCAAGAAGACCCCCCTCTCCAGTCCCTGAAACCCTCCTTCCTAAGTCGGCAAGAATAAGTAAAAGAGACCCGTCATACACAATAAAAAAAATAGAATGAAAATTTCATAAGACTGAAGCAAAACTATACTGTATAATTATGTTGATTTGTAAGGAAAAACTAAAATTACCAGTATTACGCAGGAACTGTATTCATTATGAACTCAGTGAGGAAAGCGATTAGCCGTTTTTTTTTCTTTTAATTAATTAGCTCTCAACACGTTCAAGGGGGATGGGGAAACTGAAGCTAGATACTGACCCGAGCGACTCTTAAGTATTAGTGACTCCTGTATCGCAGTTTACCAGTCTTCGGCAGTTTGTCTCAAATGTTTACAACTCTCTTGAGGATAAAATGTTTTCCTTCATTTGAATGGATACCTTTACCGATAATTTTATGACCAATACCTCGACTGTACTTCTACCTGCCTAATGTGAAGTATTTATCAACGACCATATTACCATGTCCATTAAAAATTTTGTTCACTTGAACCAGATCCCCTCCTGGTCCAGCTTTGATAAGCTAAATAAGTTGTGCAACTCCCAACGTTCCTCGTATGGTTTGTTCCTTAATCTAGAATCAATTTTGAACTTTGCTGTACTTCCCAAACTTCTCCACATATCTTTGGTAAAACGGTAGGTAAAACTGAACACTGTGCTTCAGTTTAGGAGTGAAAAAGAAATTTGTGACCATTATCCTTGATGTTATTGAGGATGATAGTTTGTTGAGTTCAGAAACATACAGTATAAAGTCGAGACTGATTGATCTGGAGAGTGCATGAGAGACTGGATAGAATGAGTGATGAAGGTTAAAAAGAGTTAAAATCATCAGAAAGAAAAGTCACTGGTATGCTTCAGAGGTATGAGTGTGAATGGATAGTTGTGTGTGCACTCCGTAATGATCTGTGTACCTTTCCATCGTAGTAAAAAGGCTTATTAAGGAACAAATGGATAACAAAAGGAACAATTAAAAGAGAAAATGGCATAAAGTAAAAAAAAGTTCAGCAGAAAAAATGAAAAGAATTTGCAGAACAGCAGTAGGACTATATACTTTCTCCAGCTCATAAATTAATCTCTCATTTGCAGAGAGTTAAGCAAAAATTATGTCTTCAGAGTGAACGGGTGTGGAAAAAGTGGAATACAAAAAAAATAATTGAGGAAAATAATTAACTCCAGGCTATTAATATATAAATAATAAGAAGGGGAGATAGAAATTAATAATAATGATAAGAGGGAAGGCAAGGGAGATGTGATAAGTTTCTGTAGCGGAATGCAAATAGTTGCGATAGAATAACCACATAAATATTAAGAAACGTTGGTGTGAGAGGAGAATTGATAAAGATGAGCAGATAATGAAGAGCAAAAAGAAAGTAGGAGTAAAGTTAGCCAAAAAGAAAAAACTAAAGCACCCATGTAAGTTAAACAACAGAGAAGTATCCGGCAGAAAGACTAGTAAATAAAATAGAGAAATAGGTCCGAGGAGAACAGGTATAGCTTGAAGGTATGCAGAAAAAATGGAGAAGACAAATGTGAGAGAAATGCAGGAAGAGAGAGTAATAAATAAACCAGAGAACATGTGGACAGGAAGCGAGAAAAGTCGAGAATAAAGACGAAAAAAATTATAGGGACTGAGCAAACAAATGTGGAAGGGATTATAAATGATATAATAGATGGATAGAAATAGAAATAAATTATACTTAGTGAGGAGGCGAAAAAGTTGCATAGGAAGTTGGTAAAGATAATGCAGTGATAGAAACCAAGGAGACGGAGGTGAGAGAGAAGAGGGAGGACGATGCACTCACGTAGATAATTACAGAATAAGTAGGCAGAGGGGCTAATAAAACAGACGATAAGTGTGCAGGGAGAGAACGGGGGAAAACAATAAGCAAATGTAGGGAAGGGAGAGAGAGAGAGAGAGAGAGAGAGAGAGAGAGAGAGAGAGAGAGAGAGAGATAATAACTTGATTAGAGTGGTTAAAGCGAGGATGTAAGAACTAGGCAGAGTGGAATGAATTAAGAGAAGAACATGTAGAGAGAGAAGCTGATAACAGGAAAAAAAAAGGTAAGAGATAAAGATGATAGTAAAGACGAGAGAGAGAGAGAGAGAGAGAGAGAGAGAGAGAGAGAGAGAGAGAGAGAGAGAGAGAGAGAGAGTAGAGTGAAGAAGTACAGTGGAAGAGACGAGAGACAATTAGACAGAAGCGAAAGAAGTGGGGAGTATGTAGGTAAAGAGAGTGAGCACACAGTAGAGGGACGAGGAGATGGTAAATTAAAGGGCGTAACTAGACCAGGGGAAATGAATAAAAAAGGAAATAAAAGTCAAAGCATTCACTCACGAACGAGAATCGCCTAACATCAATGAAAAACTAGGTCAGTAATCTCTGGCAGTCAGAGATATATCATTGCAACTTCGCCAAAATCAAAAAGAAAAAAAAATCTTGGGATTTCGCTGTTTACTCCTACTAAGTCACGCTAGCATTCAGAAGTCTGAAGTCATGCGTATTATGTTGGTGAAGGTCATTGAGTATAACTGGCCTTTGAGGAATTGCTAATAGTTTCCTTTTAAATACCCCATCTCATCGCTGACGGTACGATAGAGAATTGAAGGCAATGGCAAGTAAAAAGAAAAAGTTAAGGGGTATTGTTTACTTGCAAAATCCTCTGGCAATCGGAGGCATATCATCGAAGCTTCGCCAAAATTAATAACAAGCAAATCATATACCCTGGGACACTGCCCACAAAGTCTAGATACAATTGCCCACTTGATTTTGAGATATTTTTGGAAAAGACACACAGACACACACACAGACGCAGGCAAATACATTACCGCCGCACTAGGTGGGTGATAAATAGCAGGTTGAAAGGCTAATAAAGTGTAGAAACGTAGGTAAAATTGGAGTGCAGTGACAGAGTAGGCAGATGAGAAATCAGGGGAGGATGAAGTAGACACGAAGTTATAGAATGAGGTGGGGAATAAAAAGAGAGACAGGCTGATTAAAAAAAAAAAATAGAGTAAGGAGGTAAAGAGAGAGGGCAGTGACAGAGAGTCAGGCTAACAGACAGTGAAGAGAGAGATGGAGAGGAAAAAGTAGGCAAGTGGTTATTAAATGAGATGCCAAATAAGAAAAGAGACAGGGTAATAAGGAAGAGAACAGGTGGGCAAGTAGTTACGTAGGTAGGCAGAGAGAGAGAGAGAGGGAAGAAGATGAGGATAGGCAGAAGTAGAGGACGTGAGTAGGTATGGAGATGAGGCAGCTAAGCACAGCCTCTGATATTAAGACACTTCCTCAGCACAAAACTTAGCTTGCCTAAACCTGCGCCGCCTCACCGTCTTTCTATATTCATCAGCCGCTGCGTTATTGTTTTCATTAAGGCTTCAGCAATATCGCCTTTCCTAAGCACCGTCCCTCACGCACACATGAACGCATGAAGGTAGACACACACACGCTCACAGGTACGCACACAGGCTCACAGGGGCGTACTCACGCAAACTCATACACGAGAATGGATCCACGCATGCAAGTACGCGCGGCGCTCACGCGCGCACACACACACACACACACACACACACACACACACACACGCACACACGCACACACACACACACACACACACACACACAGGTAGTCTTAAACTCTCGCGCACGCACACGTTCACAGGGGCTAATTTACGTTCATGCAGGGAAACTCTGGCGAAAATTCATGCACACACTTGCCTAAAACTCACATAAACACGCACACACACACACATGCCTAAGTATATATCACACACACACACACACACACACACACACACACACACACACACACACACACACACACAGAATAATGAAGCACCGTGAAGCTCTCATTGCACCCAGCGGTTCATTATACGCGTACCACCATTCAGGCATATTGTACCCACTCTCTTCCCGCAATCCACATCACCACCGCACGCAGATTAACCACAGCCCCCACCACCACCACCGCACGCAAATTAACCACACCCTCCATCATGACCAGCAAATTAACCACACACCCCACCACCGCACGCAAGTTAACTACACCCTTCACCACCACAGAACTCAAATTAACTACACCCTCCACCACCACACGCAAATTAACTACACGCTTCACCACCACACGCAGATTCACTACACCCTCCACCACCACACGTAAATTAACTACACCCTCCACCAAAGAGCTCAAACTAACTACACCCTCCACCACCACACGCAAATTAACCACACTCTCCACCACCACACGCAAATTAACTACACCCTCCACCACCACACGCAAATTAACCACACTCTCAAACACCACACGGAAATTGAGTACACCCACCACCACCGCACTCAAATTAACCAGTCTTCATCAATAAACCCAAACAACCACAACTTCCACCACAGCCTCCACCATTACCACACGCTGATTAACCACAGCATGCACCACTACCACACACAGATTAACCACAGCCTCCACCACCATTACCGCCATGCAGATTAACCCCAGTAAACACCACCTCCTCCACCACACACATTAACCACAGCCACAACCATTACACACAGATTTACCACCTCCTTAACCGCCACCACACACAAGTTAACTGCAGCCTCCTCCACGAGATAAAGGTTAACGCGGCTCACTATCAGAAAGCATACTCTGTACAATGGCGATTCTTAATTCATTTCTGATATTTCTAGACGATTTTATTCAGCCCAGAGGAAACTTGTCGTGGTGAAGGGATTAGAAATATATAAACTCCAATCATGCGTTGAAAAATATTATACCCCATCCGTGCATTGAAAAATTTTATTATTGCTTCTGTCTGACGATAATATTCAGCTTAGGGGGGGATGCCTCGTTGTAAAGGGCTTATTCTGTCCTAACCTCTCAGCCATCCGCAGGCACTTAAGTCCATTCTTGCAGTCTTGCTTCATACTTGCAGCTGGTCCACCAAAATTCTGTTCCACAAGTTATACATTCCACCAAAATCCATGTTGTTTTACCATCTCTTGTTCCACTTGATTATGATGGTCAGTTTCACGGTAATTTCTTCCACTTTACCCTATTTCCATCACTATTCAACGTTTTAATAATGTCCCACAGTTATGTATTTAACTGGATGTGGCCCATTCAGGGTTTGGTCTTAGGGTTAGTTGGCGTTTGCTGTTTTGACACAACTCAGGGGCGGTAAACTGTGGTCCTCTTGTTCTACTGGTATGTGCAAGGACTGACTAAGCCAATTCTAGGCCCCTACGCTCCTGCTGGGGCAAGACAGGACTGGATAATGGGTAGATCCTCCCCATCCTGTTCCACTAGAATTCTTCTACCCTCCACCGAAACTCTCAGCATTCCACGACGTCCTCTCCATTCAGATTACAGATTGCTGTATGGAAATCCAGTGTTTCGCCTCGTCGTGTCCTACCCAAACTCGTCCTGTTGTCATCAGTACCCTCAGCGTTACTCTATACTTACTTCATCGCAGAGGTATACAGTACATCACATTCTGCTCCACCAAAGCTACCGGCTCTCCACCTCTTGCTGTTTTACATAAAATCATAAATTCAGCATCGGCTTCTACTAATTCTCACTGTTCCACGAAATTTAATATCCTTCCACCTCATCTTGCTTCACTAATATTCAGTGTTCCATTACATCTGCTGCATCTTTCAAATTAGTATCATTTCTCCGAGCACTGGAAACTGTACGAGTAATCCAGTGTTCCACTAAGATTAATATTGTTCCACTATATCTCGTTCAAGGAAACTCTGTGCTTACCACATACTGTTCCACTAGATCCGACTACACCATATTTGAATGTTCCATCACATTTTGCTTCGGCAAAGCAATATCATTCCATCACATCCTGTTCCACGGAAGCCACCATCTCGGTTCCACCATAAATCATCAACCATTCCTGTGCCGTCAGTCAGCCTTAGTCCACCTCCCTACCCTTCCTCTCCACTTCTCCCTCATCCGTTCATTGTATTCCACCCACTAATCCAGCGCCGCTCGTCTGTGGTCTCATTCTGCAGGGCATTACGTATTCCGGAAGAGAGGACAACAACACGGGGGCAAAATGTAATCAACGCCACAACAGTATTTAACCACGGATACTGCAACAAAACATTTGCTTCAACAATGGCATAAACAATTACAACAACAACAGAGGCCGCAAACGCTGAAGTTATAATATCTCTAGCATATTTAACTCTCGACAATGACTTTTTTAACTCCCTCTGTCTCTCGATGATTGTATTTCCGTAACAAATGTATAAAAAACTGCAAAACTAATCTGATAATCACATCAACAGAAGTTGCTTAATCCCTTCAGTTAAATTACGTTTCTTTATACTCTAATCTTGCTGCCAAAACACTATTTCCTTTGGCTTCTGAGAGGTGGTCGTACTGAAGGGTACAAAGCTGAATAACATTACCCCCTACTGCAACGATAAGTCTTCCGTAACTAGAATACAGTCATCTGAAGGGAACAAGAATATAATTATAAAATCCTCATTGGAGAGATGGGTTTAAGCATTAGCAACAACAGCAGACCTTTAACGTCTGCAAACGGCATGGATTTCTTTAAGCGCAACAGTTGTGATAAAGAAATTTAGAACAATATCCGGGTTAGCAAAACACTAACGGGACATCTGTAAAAGCATCCTCTGTTGCCAGCTTTATTACCACTGACTTTGGTAGCAAATACAAAGGCTGCTTCACCAGTAATAATAATAATAATAATAATAATTAATAATAATAATAATAACAATAATATCTTAGAATTTCAGCATCAGCAACAAAATTAGGAGTAATATCGTCGATAATAACCTTAGTGACAGACAACAGTAACATCAACATCAGGATCAACATTTTCCATAACACCTAACATCTGCAGACGTATTAGATCAAACACTTTTAATAGCAACAACAACCGTAATATCAGGTCTCATCATTTCAGTCGTAAGTATAAAAGAATCAACAACAAGAGTATAGATAATCGGTTTACTATCATCTGACAGAGATCCCTAACCTGTTTCTGCTCATCTGATAATTAGACAGAGTCAGGTTGGAGGCTGGGTTTGACTGGTAACCAAAGAGACTCATTCCTACCTCATAATTAAAGCTCATCGATTTTCCTGTAACCACAACATATCCAGTAGTATTTACCTTGAAAGTAGCCCAGTTCCATTAGATGAAAGCACACCGTCTATAGATATCTTGTTATATTCTTTTGATTTTAACTTGGCCAAAAACTGACATCTTTCCATCTAGAATGCTTAATTATAACAAAAGATCAACATCTGAATATGATGCTAATCGTGAAGAACTGCAACAGAAAGGATATAGAGCCACAGCATTGTCTTTTTCTACCACTGAACTACGTGAAATAAGCTGCAAAAGGACGAAAATCTGGCTTAAGTCAAAGTAAAAGTAGTATAGAAAAACACAGACAGACAAACCTGAAAGGAATAATAATAAATAAATAAATAAAACAAGATATTCTCCCATTTTACGAGAGCAGGATTAAGATTACTGGCAGATAAATTGAAAAAAAAGAAGGAAAAAAAATGTACAGCCACCTCAATAAATGTAAATCAAAAAGAGTGTTCCCATATATATCGCTTCCACATTTTTCTAAACGATGATTTGTTTCGTCGATACTGAATGTCGGGGAAATAAAGCACCTCGTGTGTGTGTGTGTATGTGTGTGTGTGTGTGTGTGTGTGTGTGTGTGTGTGTGTGTGTGTGTGTGTGGTGTTTTACTTTTTATGTGTTTACGAGTGTGTTTGTGTCAGTATTCCTGTGTGTGTGTGTGTTTGTGTGTGTCTGTCTGTCTGTGTTTTGTTTTATTTTTTATGTTTTTAGGAGTGCTTTTGTGTCAGTATTCTTGTGTGTGTGTGTGTGTGTGTGTGTGTGTGTGTGTGTGTGTGTGTGTGTGTGTGTGTGTGTGTGTGTGTGTGTGCTGCTTTTTTTTTTTTCGGGGGGGGGGGCTGCGGGTTTCATATGACAGGGGTCGATACAGTTGCATGAAAAATCCTTTGTTCCATGTCATTGTTTGCAGCCAAGGCACAGGAAAAAAGAGAGAGGACGGTAGGGAGTTTTTTTTTTTTTTTTTTTTTTTTTTTTGAGGGGGAGAGGTTATGGGTATGGGGTGTGGCCTATGAGAGAGAGAGAGAGAGAGCATTTTAAAGGGTTTCTAGAGCTGCTACCTACCCTTCATCTTTCACTCCGGCCACCGTGCAGACGACGTGATGCAACTTAAGGAAGGAATTAATTGTGGGACTGGACAGGTCACTGAAGGCTAATAGTAAGTCTCCAGATAGAAAGGTCTCTCCAGCGACGAATAAAATCCCTCGTCGGTAGCAAGATGAAACACTGGAATAAGTCAACATAGTGAAGTTGTTAAGTAAATGATCTCAATATGCATCTGTGTTAGTACCCTAGTTAACCCCTTCATCCAGGAGGCCATATTTTTTTTTTTCGTTTGTTCTTTGCGATTAACAGACGATTATTCTTATCTTAGGAAGACCCCTAAGAGTAAAGAGATTGATTATAGCTGTATCAAACCTCTCAGTCTCGAGAAATCATCTCCCATAATGAATAAAATGGTCTGAAAGGAAAAAATAAAATGAAAAATCCGTCATCGGAGAGTAAGGGATGGTAAATAATATCACCCATGAGTTTAATACATGTTAACTTTTATTCCACTTTTATCCAGACAAATGTGATGAAAAAGATCGATGACTGTGTGAGAGTAGAATGTGTTATAGGTTAGATGTGCTATTAGATTAGATGCATTTTCTCCTAATGCCCCTAAGTTTTTTTATCAGAATAAACTGGCGAGGAAAGGTCAGAAGAACTAATACCTTGCTGAGAAAACTGTATTGGAAGTTGGGTTTGAAGATTGAGCTGAAAGGTTACGAGAGAGAGAGAGACAGAGACAAGGACAAAGAGCGACGCAGACAGACAGACAGAAGGACACACAGACATTCAGACAGATGGACAGATTGGTTTTCCTGATGAAAGTAAAATTTGTGGACTCATTCAAGGCGAAAGGTTACGCACAGATCTGGACACCTGGAAGAGATGGGCAGAAAAGGCCACAGTGAATAAATGAAACACAGAAGAAGAAAGAATGTCCTAGTTACGCTAGTGTCAAAGCTACATCAACCCTTTCATGGTGTGGACAGTCCTGGTATCCGACGAACACAAGACGATTTCATTCAGTTTGTAGTGAGTCATACGGATCTGGGAGACTTAATACAGGAACAGTTAAACCTTTAGTGTCGGGGGACAGCTCTCGTATTCTGTTCTAGTTATCCCCAGGCGATTTTATTCAGCTGTGAGTGTGAGTGTATGAGTCTGAGGGTCGTATTCTCGTCAGGTAAGGAAGCTGTCTAGCGCCTCTTCCTTTGCAATTTATTTTTGGATTTGGCTGGTTAAATATGCTTTTGTGTGTTATTTATGCAGGGTATGGCAATATAGGAAGGATTTATGTAACACGGACTAGAAGAGTAAGGTGTAAGAAGAAAACCTAGAAAGCTCTGAGAGAGCGCTTACCTCCGTCAATACCACTGCTGAATCCGCATCAGGATTCGAATCCTCCCCCATATTTAACCAATTTTTTCTTGTCCATGCCCTCCCCTCCTTCCACCAAATTTCATTGAAATTCATCGAGAACTTTTGGAGATATCTTGTGGACAAACAAACAAAAATATTCATTGATTCGGATGATGATCCGAATCACCACCAAAATATAATGGATTGTTCGTTGGGCCGTACCCTAACCCCCCTTAAATATATATATATATATATATATATATATATATATATATATATATATAGATATATATATATATATATATATATATATATATATATATATATATATATATATATATATATATATATATATATATATATCAAAATTCGTCCATAACTTGTTGAATAATCTTGCTAACAGACAAACAGACAAACAGACAAACAAACCAACGCGAGCAAAAACATAACCTCCTTGGCGGAGGTAAAAGTTTGAATTAAGTAACGATGAAAAAAAAAAAAAATAAACATCCAGGAGGAAGGGTGATAGAATCGTTGATAACCGTAACACCACATATTCGTTAACACTCACACCCTCCTGTGAGTTATGATTGTATGCTCATGCAAAAATGTTGAGTCCATGAGTCACACTCGATACTGACTGGTATGCATAAACAAATTGTGGAATCCTTATTTGTGGGATGCCACATTTGTGCAGTATTTGAATGAAAAAATAATTGGGAAAAATGTGACACACATAAATGATCTTCGGAACAGTTTTTAGATACAAGAAAATACAATGAAATAGCATAAAATCACTCTTCTTACACCGTCAGGCTAACTAATTTTTCTTATGCCACAGTTGTGATTAAGCCTGCTATTAAACTGGGGTATCCACTTTTGGAACGCGCTTATCGCATAAATGTGGAATGTAACAATTTTATTTTCATCATATGACCATTAATTTTAGCTAAATCGTTTGGCATTACCTGCAGTAAACTATTAGAACCGTTCCGACCGAACATAAGAGAGTTAATGATACCAGCATTAATATTTTCCTGTTAACCATTCACATGAGTAAATTATTTTGTTACCTCCGCCAAGCAGGTTATGTTTTACCCAGCTTTGGTTTATGTCTGTTTGTTTGTCTGTCTCTTAGCAGGATTACTCAAAAAGTTATGAACGGATTTTGATGAAATCTTGTGGAAGAGTGGGCCCATGAGCCAAGGAAGAGATGATTAAGTTTCAGGCCGGATCCGGATCTGGATCCAGAATATCCCGCACAATATCTCAAAAAGTTCTAAATAATTTCAATGAAATTTTATGGAAAGGTGGACCATGGACCGATAAAGAATTGATTAAGTTTAGGGGGCGGATCAGGATCCTTTTTAATGGCAGTGGCATTGGTGGAGGTATGTGCTGTCTGGGTGCTTTCTAGTTTAAATGTGGAATAAAATAATAGAGGTGTCCTAATCATGAGAGAATTTGTATTCAGCTTAGGGTAGACTTTACATGCTGGTTTAGTTAGCAGTGACCGAGTCAGTAGAGATGCAATGTACTGTCCCAGTGGACGCAGGTTTGAATCCCGGCTGGGGCTGGGAACAGTTTAAAGGATTAGGCTGAGCATACTTTACTGATCTACTAAAGACCCACCGATAGGTCGTAAAAACACCCCTGCTACTACCAATACATTAGTCCTGTATTAGACAGCCCTAACATTTATTCAGTGGGTGTTAGTGACGAAATGGTGACATGTGGAGGTGTGTAGTACGTAGGAAAGCTGTTGGGTCTAAGGAAACGGGCTGCTAAGCATATCGACCCAGTGTTTCTTTAAAACAATATGTTAAAATTCAGGGTCACATGGAAGAGCAACTTAAACAGCCAGCAGTATTAATCCGATTTAGACCAAACTTACAGGGCTCCTGGGTAAGGGGAAAAAAAAAAGAAAAAAAAAAGGAATTCGATTGTGAAAACAATTAATTAAATGTCAAGGTCACAGAAATAGTTGACTGTCAGACTCAGAATAAAAGGTACTTAAACAATTTCAATCAGACATAGATTAAACTTTTTGATAGGGTTCAGGGTAGAGGGATTCCATTTTGAAAACAGTCTGTAGAAGGTCAGAGTGACAAGGCATGTCAGATGTTCTGCCCTGTAAATCAGAGTTATGATTTATCTTGGCACACGCTTGATGGATAAAATTATAAGTCAGCTAAGGATAAAGATATATGATTTTTGAGCTTGGTAGGTCAAAGATCAAGGTCACAGGATAAGGTCAACTCACAGTTTTTATTTGATTTATATCAAAATTGGTGGGAATGTACCCCCTCCATTGCAAGTTACAGGAAGATTAAGGGTCAGACACAGTGAAGTAAATGATTTTTTAGAACAACCAGTCAAAGGGCAAAGTCAAAAAGTTCCGGCTTTAGAGCAACTGGTAAACACAGTTGTTACACTCTCCAAATGTTCCTTTTTGTTTGTTCTGGAATTCCCTGCTTTACCATCCATATCTCTAGCACCCCCCCCCCTCAAAAAAAAAAAAAAAGTTCTCATTTCTACTGTATCTAGGCATATTTCAACACTCTTCTAGAATTTTTTTCATTCATTCCAGCCATCCCATCCTATGTTGGTTGCTCACGTTTTTACTCCTGCTTTCAGTTACCCACTGATCCAAGATATCTGAACTCCTTCCATCCCTTAAATATAACGGTACATACATACCCTTTTGTCCTCATTCCCATCCACACCAGCACACACTTTCATTCCATATTCCCATTCTTTCACACATTTACCTTTCCATTTGATCTCAGTCAGCCCGAATATGTCCACTTCTGCATATTCAAGCACCCACACACTCTCCCTCTTTTCTTCGCGCCTCAACGGCCAAGTCGCCAACTTCGCACAGTCATTCTGCCCGATACCTGGTTGTCAGCTGTTGATCCAGTGTACTTAGAGACCGTTTCTCGTTTATTTATGTAGGTTTCGGCAAACAGCACCGATGATAATAACTGAGTATAACAGCTGAACACGGTTACCATATGTGAAAGCATAATGTAATAATGAAGCATTTGGAAGCCGAATGCTAATCGCCTCCAGAATATGCTGTTGGCCAAGCTACAAGCGTGGCCTCCTGGGGGGACCAAGGGGTGGCGCCCCCCCCCGGGGAGGGCCAGGGAGTGGCGCCTCCTCCGGGAAGTCGGCACCCTCCCCGGGAGGGGCTAGGGGCGGGGCCCCCCTGGGAAGGGGTCGGGGGGGCCAGGGGGTGCGACCCCCCCGGGGGGGGCGGATTACGCTACCCCTCCCTGGGGAGGCCGGGGGGTGCCATCCCCGGAGGGGTCCGAAAGATTTTGGCAAAATATTCATACCCCAAAGATTGATAGTTCAAGCCGTTCATGAGATATAATGGTCCTAAAGGCAGGCGAAAATGCTAGTTGACCTTTGGCAGCCATTTTGCTAATCTTGACCTTGACCCCGAATCCTCATTTTCGAACTCGTCCATGATTTTGGCTCTATCTTGATACCCTGAAGGTTTCATGTTGATAGCTCATGCGGTTCATGAGATAAAATGGGAACACACACACACACACACACACACACACACACACACACACACACACACACACACACACACACACACACACACACACACACACACACACACACACACACACACACACACACACACACACACACACACAGAGTGGGCAAAAACATCATTCCGCCTTGATACAGACGGGCGATAACTAGAGAGCGTGTTCACAGAGCACATGGACATAGCTCCTGATCTTTGACCCAGACTCGTGTCCTTGATTTGTGTGTTTGATCTACACCATAACTGAATCACTTCTTCCCGTCTTCAAACACAAGGCCTGTGCCACGTTTGGTTCAAATCGAATCAGGCATTCATGAGGTAAAGCAGCGCCCGAGACTTGACCTTTGACTGAATTTCACTCGGTTGGAATCACGTTGCTGCATACCTTGTGTAATATATGTGGGAAATATAATCCAGATCTGATCAAGCTTTCGTGGGATATTTTCTTACTATACGTATGTACATAATATGAAAATGGATAAATATATGGAAATTGACTTCTTCACAGCAGTTACGCCTTCAGGAGCCCAGAACTTACTAAAAAAAATCCTTAAAATTACTGAAGCGCACACACACACACACACACACACACACACACACGGTGTGGGTGTGTGTGTGTGTGTGTGTGTGTTTATGCATACAGTATATGCATATATACCTTGGAGCTGATTAAGAAGGGGATGTGGGAAACGGTTGGCGGCAACAGAAACAATTCAGCAAGAAGAGACCTGCATTCATCACAGGCCGACCTTTGAACCCTTGTAAACACTACGGAGAATTATGTGTGTGTGTGTGTGTGTGTGTGTGTGTGTGTGTGTGTGTGTGTGTGTGTGTGTGTGTGTGTGTGTGTGTGCGTACGTGCGTGCGTGCGTGCGTGCTTGTGTGTGGGGAGTGTCAGTGATGATGAAGGAGAGGGGCGAGAGGAAATTACAAGTACCAGATGAGGGCAGGTGAGAGAAGGGGAGAAGAGAATAGGGTAGGTTAGAACTGGAAAGGTAAGGGCAAGTAGAGAAGGCGAGGGCAGGCAGGGAAGGGAGGGAAGGGCAAGGAGGGAGAGTACAGAGGGACTGGGAGGGAAGGGAGGAGGGAAAGATAGAAGAAGATGGGGAGGGAGGGAAGGGAAGAGTAGACGAGGGATCGAGAGAGGGAGTTTAGAGACAGAATGAGACAGAAGGAAAGGGAAGAGAAGGTTATAGGAGAGAGTGGGAGGAAGGTTAGGGAGGGAGGGGCTGAAAGGATAGCGAAGAAGGGATGGATGAAAAGAGGGAAGAGAAGACTGGGAATGTAGAGGTAGAGAGTCAAAGAGGGAGAGATGGAAGGAAGAAAGATTGAATGGGAAGGGAAAGGAGAGAGAAAAGGAGGGAAAGGAGGAAATAGAAAGGAAGGGAAGGGACGGACAAAAGGAAAGAGAAGTACTGGGAAGGAGGAAAGACAGAAAGAAACTGGGAGGGAAGGGAAGTTAAGGGAAAGGAAGAGAAGGGAAAGGAAGTGGAGAGGAAAAGGAAGGCCTGGGATGGCGTCGTAGGACATGAGAAAGGAAATTAGAAATATGCGTGTGTGGTGCGGCAGGATAGATGGAGGAGGGCTGATTCGCGCGGAGGGTAGGAGGATAGTGAATAGAGGAATAGAGGGAGAGGAGAAAGATCAAGGTTTACGATTAATGCCTATCAGCTACGTGAGTTCGGGGGTGTTATATATATATATATATATATATATATATATATATATATATATATATATATATATATATATATATATATATATATATATATATATATATATATATATATATATATATATATATATATATATATATATATATATATATATATATATATATATATATATATATATATTGTTTTTGCTATAGAGGCCCAAATACAAGTTTATTCACCTTACGGTACACTATTCGAACCGTAGTGCGGGAGGCGGTGGCCGAATCGATAGAGAGGTGCCCTGTAGTCCTTATTGACAAAGGTTTGAATCCCGGCTGGGACAGGGAACAGTTTAAGGATGTGAATTTCATAAAAGCAAACTTTACTGATCTGCCAGACGACCCACAGACATGTCCTAAAAAATACTCCTTCTAATACCAATACGTTAGTCCTGTACGATACAGTCCTAGCACGTATTCAATATGGACGGTGGGTGTTAGGTCCGAAGTGGTGACATGTGAAGGTGTATAGTATGTAGGATGACTACTGGGCCGTGGGAAGAACTATGAAGCCTATGCCCAGAGTTGGACACATAAAAAGAACAGACTTCAATAAGTTCATTACGAAATTTCAATAAAACTGAAGGTTAAAATCGTATAGTGGTAGTTTGATTAAAATGAAATCGTCTATTGTACTGACGATATGGAGGCAAACATTCGATATTGCTAATCCCCGGTCTTCCCTTAAAATACAACACACGGTTGTCCATACTGCATGTACTGTAAGTGTCCTGGTCAAAGAGGAACTAGGGGAAAACAAATTTTGTCCAGGAGTCTGACCAATCCGATAATAGAAATCGGGTTCTTCCAGTTGCGGGCTGGATGTGTCAACCAATATTCGACATACTCCTCAGATAAAGAAATTATACTGAAGAACTAAATGGAATGAAGGAATGAGAACTGCTGAAATTGAAGAGAGAGAGAAGGAGATGGGAGGAAGGACTGAGGACCGCTGAAATTGAGGAGGAAGAAGTAGAAAGATGATGAAACGGTATGGGCAGTCAGAAGCAGCTATGGCCACTGCTGTTATTTGAGTTTTGGCTTTATTAGCTGATACCTCAAAGTGGGCAGGATCTTTGTACCTAGAGATGAAATAGGGACCAGGATTATAAAGTCAATGGTTGCATGTCGCTGTCAGATGAAATATTTTGTTGCTTTCCTTATCACTCACGCTCTTTCTTTCCGACTTGGTGGCAAGTCTCAGAATTTATCGGAGTTTTACTCGTCAGTGGCACCGACACAGTTGTCAATGTACGAAAGTGGTTTACACAACATGACACTCGCACACGTTTAGGGCGGCAAGCAAACAACTCTTATGCAGTATCCTTATGAACAGGAAGTATCAAAACTCGGATGGCTGTGGGAAGGTAGGACGGATCACCTGGCCGTCCGTTCATTCATAAAATCGATTCCTGTAAGGTATTGAACATTTCAGTACTCCGCAGAATGGTCTAGCATGAGTCTCTTCTCTACAGTGATTTCTAGTAATAGTAAATTAGGAACAAACGGAAACAGCTGCATATTTCCCATCACACCGCACAGCTTCCAGATCACTACTACACACTTGTTACTTCACCCACATCAAAGCGATTCTGTTTGCCACTTGAACCTGCGGGTGAGGGAGCTTGAGCTGGCTTAGCCAACTTTAGTCGGTCAGTGGCACAGACCAAGAGTCCAGGTACTAACTGCAGTTACAACGATACTAACTGTAATATGCAATATTTAACCCATTGGATCCCAGGGGTGCTGGGCGAGGCATGGCACTGGGTGTGTACTAAGCAGCGTACCGTCCTCCGCCTATCGGCTCGTAGTCGCGAAGCTCATAGGTCCCTACCCGAGGGTTCCCTACTTTATAAAGACTTGAAAAATCCCAGTTCTGTCCAATATTCCGGACACCGGGCTCCAATGGGTTAAATAGAGAGAGAGAGAGAGAGAGAGAGAGAGAGAGAGACAGACAGACAGACAGACAGACAGACAGAGACAGACAGACAGAAATATAGATATAGATAGATAGATATAGCACGTACGTGTGTACAGAATCATAGTTTACCACATAAAAGGGCAGTTTGTTCCATACATTTATAGCTCTGTTGAAATGCTAGGTTTCATTTGGCTGGAAACGTTTGCCGATAGTTTTATGACCATTACCTCGTGTATAATCGGATCAATTTTTCGTAAAGTATTTTCCAACAGCCATATTATTATCCTTTTTGAAGGTTTTGTATACACTGATAAAGAGATATTCACCTCTTCTGAGAGTTCCTTGTAAGATTTATTTCTCAGTCTGGTTATCGTTTTTATAACCTTCTGCTGTTCCTTGTCAAGCTGCTCCTTATCTTTTTTGTAACAAAGTAACCAGAACCGAACACAGTTTTCTGAGTTGAGGTGTACTGTACTATGACACAGTACAAGGTGAGGATAATAATTTCTGGTATATACTCAAATTCTGTGCATTGAATCCGGTCAGTTTTTTTTTTTTTTTTTTTTTTCCAGCAGACTCAGTACAGTCTATGTTTGCCTTCAGATGATTTGTTATAATAATTCCTAATTCCTATTCGTAGCTTGAATCACTGAACTGCATGTTATTCATAGTGTAAATGGCTTTTTCATTTTCTGCAGCCATTGTTGCACTTATGAATATTAAAACTTCTCTGCCATGTGAATTTTTGATCCACCTGAGAACACTGCCGCTATAACCATGCGCCATTAATTCTAAACGAGTCTTTTGTGGGGAGCTATATCAAACGATTGCGGAAAATCGAGGCAGATCGAATCAGCTGCTTTAGTTTCATTGTATGTATTCGAATACCATTATAGAAATCCACGAGATTCGTAAGAAAATAGAGAACATACCGAAAGTCATGTTGTGAATCTCCCGTGACTTTTTTCCCCCAATATGTTTGACAAATTTGCCTTTTGCAGACCACAAATCTTAGGCTGCTCGCTCGTTTGTACTTTGCTTCTTAATTATTAATTAAAAATAAATAAATGGTTTGATATTTTAATCTTTACCTCCATTAACATTTGTGAATTCTTATCTGGTCCAGATACTTTTTTCACCGTGAGGTTACTGACTGCAAACCGTACATGTCTCACTAACCGATATATCACTGATAATGTTGCCCGCTTTTAGAAATCTGAAGAAGCTGCAGGAATCAAACTTATCTTCCACTGAACATTTAGAAACAGTGTTACGAAGTGCAGCCAGTGTTGTATTATCATCAGCCATGTTTCCATTTTGTAGACGAACTATAGTGAATGTTCGATGAGGAAAGTAGCTGCCATTACATGTAGGGGAGTATTTACATGTACAAGTAAGAATGAGGTGGTGGTGGGAGTATATACTGTAAGAGTCCGGGGGTGGTAGGGGTGTGTAAGTTTGAGGAGTTTCCACGTGTATTTAAGTGTTCAGACGTGCTAGGTATATGTGAATGTGAGAAGGTGGTAGTTGTAAGTGGGAGGAAGTGGTAATTGTGTGTAAGTGGGAGGAGGTGGTAGCTGTGTGGAAGTGGGAGGAGATGATAGCTGTGTGTAAATGGGAGGAGGTGGTAGTTGTGTGTAAGTGGGAGGAGGTGGTAGTTGTGTGTAAGTGGGAGGAGGTGGTAGTTGTGTGTAAGTGGGAGGAGGTGGTAGTTGTGTGTAAGTGGGCGGAGGTGTTAGTTGTTTAAGTGGGAGGAGGTGGTAGATGGATGAGGTGGGAGAAACTGGTAGGTGTAGGAGGCGGGAGGAGATAGGAAGTGTTGTTACAGGGAATTTGTGTATCCAGTGATTTCATGAAATCCGTAGGGAATTCGTGATATGAATTTAAATTAGGATGGGTTTATTAAGGTTAGGTTAATTTAGGCTGCGATTAGGTTACGCTGGAATAATCTAGGTTGAGTGTAAGTTAGGTTAGGCTAGGTTAGTTAGGTTAGGTTAGGTTAATTTAGATGAACGTTTAACATAATTTAGCATTTATCTAAATTAACCTAATCTAACCTGAGCTAACTAACCTAGCCTAACCAAACCTAAATTTAACCTAGATTATCCCAGCCTAACCTAACCGCAGCCTAAATTAACCTAACCCTTATTAACCCATTCTAATTAAAACTCATTTCACGAATTCCCTAGAGACTGCATGAAATCACTGGTTACACAAATTCCCTGTAACATATATAAGTGGATGGAGGTGACAGGTGTACCGCAATGTAAGTGGAAGGAGGTGGTAGATGGTGGTCAAGTGGTTAAGGAGGTGATCAGCTGTTGGAAAGTAAGCAAGGAAGATCCCATGCTGTAGCAGGGAACAGTGTGATGATCTGAATATTCTTAAAACAATCCTTACTGATCTAAATCACCAAAAGAAATGTGATAAAGATACTTCTACTGATAACACAAATAACATGACACTAATTCTGAATGAGGCACCATTAACTTCTTTTCAGTATTAGTGCTGGGAATTAGTACTGAAGTGATGTCATGTAAAGGTGTGTGGCATGTAGGAGAACTGCTGGATCTCAGGCAATGGACCATTATATCCGTGACTAAAATGGGCACTCTGAGAATGTGGAAGGAGGTGGTACGTGTCTGGCATGTTAGTGGTAGGAAATAGTAGGTGTATGTTCGTGAGCACTGGGAAGAGATACATGCATACAGAGAGAGAGAGAGAGAGAGAGAGAGAAGGGGGGGGGAGAGTTGGCGTACTACAGCAGGATAAATGAAGACAGTGAAAAACAAGCAATAAGGGCTAATTAGGTCAAGAACGCCATACAAAGCCAGATAATCATGTAAAGTGAGATAAGGTCATGTGAATTCATGTGATGCAACGTAAAGGCAGGTAAGGTCAGGTAAAGGCAGAAAAGATCGGGTAAAGACAGGCGGTATCGAAAAGGCAGGTAAAGGCAGGTACTGTCAGGTAAACGCAAGGTCTGGTAAAGGCAGACATTATCAGTTAAGGGCAGGTCAGGGTAGGTAAAGGCAGGTACGGTCAGATAAAGTCATTTAAAGACAAGTAAGGTCAAGTGAAAGTAAGTAAGGTCAAATGAAGGTATGTACAGTAGGTCAAATAAAAGCAGGTAAAATCATGTAAATGTAGGTGAAGTCATATAAAGGTAGGTAATGTCATTTAAAGGCAGGTAGGACACTGTAAAAGAAGGTAAGGTTATGTAAAGGGAGGTGAGATTATGTGAAGGCAGATGAGGTTATGCAAAGGCAGTAAAGGTTATGTAAAGGCAGGTAAGGTTTTATAAAGGCAGGAAAGGTTATGTAAAGGCAGATAAGGGTATGTAAAGGCTAGTAATGTTATATAAAGCCAGGCAAAGAAAGGTAAGGACTAGAGCGAGTAATTTAGAGGTACACATTCAACACCTTGTCCCTCTCGCCAAATGATTATTCCTACCTTCACCTCGCTTTCCCTCATCCTCCTCAGTCTTTTTCTCCACCACTTGCTCTATCTAGTTGTGTACTTCCTCTTTCTACTCTCTTCTTTACCTCTTCCTACTCTTTTCTTTACCTCTTCTTATTCTCTTCGTTACCTCTTCTTACAGTCCCCATTACCTCTTCCTACTCTCTTCGTTACCCCTTCCTACTCTCTTCGTTACCTATTCCTACTCTCTTCGTTACCTCTTCCTACTCTCTCTCTCTCTCTCTCTCTCTCTCTCTCTCTCTCTCTCTCTCTCTCTCATCCTTTCTCCATGTTTCTCTCTATTTTTGTCCATCCTCCTCCTCCTCCTCCTCCTTGCATCCTCCGCTTCATTTCTTCCTGGTTTTATATCTCGGCGTCTTTTTACCTCTCACCCACTCCACCACTCACCACTTTTCCTCAATCTGTTTATTTACTTCCCTCCTCCCCCTCTTCTCCTCTTCTTTACTCTTCCAAATTCTCTCATTCTTTCTGTTTCACCGCCTCACTCCTACCACATTTTTCATCTCTTCCTCCTAATTTCTCTTTCATTCTCTGTCCCACTTTCTTCCTTTCTTTTTCCCCGCTTCTCTGCTGCCATCATCCTCAGCTCTTCCCCATTCTGCCCCTCTTTCTCCACCTCTCTTTTCTTAGCAGCTGTTAATTACTTGGTTCCATTCTTCTGTTTTTCTCTACCTCCTTTGCACCGACATTCACCTCCTCTAAATACCTGTTTGTTTACATATTTCCACCCTCACGTCCCCATTCACCTGGTACTACTATACATCACTATTTCGCATTCTCTCTCTCTCTCTCTCTCTCTCTCTCTCTCTCTCTCTCTCTCTCTCTCAGCGTGTTTACCACCCAGTTACCACGCAGCGTTGTAAATGTTTTCCTGGGTTACAGGAAACTTTGTCATTCAGTGTAGAGCCACCTGGAGTGTAAAGAATAGTAGAAGTGACAAGAAGGATGGAAAAATTGGATGAGAGGAGGGCAGACACAGTAGATAAAGGTGAAGGAAAAGACAGCACTAAATCGAGTGAGTTGATGGTGGTCGCCACCATTTACCAGTAATAAAAAGGAGTAGATAATATTACGTAAGGATAATTAGGAGAGAGAGAGAGAGAGAGAGAGAGAGAGAGAGAGAGAGAGAGATTCTTATGTCTTGATAGGTGCATTATCTGAATGTGCATCGTAGATATATGTGCACGTAGTAGGTGACATTTAGTGTAGAGGCAAATATTGTGATCACACACACACACACACACACACACACACACACACACACACACACACACACACACACACACACACACACACACACACACACACACACACACACACACACACACACACACACACCTTTGATCCCTGGCCAGGTAGGTGTATGAGTGTAGGCTGTAACAAGGACCCAGCATACACCTGTCATAATTATACAGCATACAAGTGGCAGCGGAACAACCTCCCTTATTAACAACGAGCCAACATGTACACCTGTATACACTATCCTCTCTTTCAATTTTAGTTGAATTATTATGCATCTCTGACATTGTATCCTGAAAATAATTGCCTGCATCCAAAGACCCCATCACTTGGTTGAGAAAGTCACCATTCAGTGTCTCGCCATCTATCGTACTGAAGTGAGTAAACAATTATTCCCGCAACAGTACCCTCCCAGTCAATAATTTCTTTACACTTACTGGACTAGGAGTTATTGAAGCGAAATTCCAATAGATTCGATTATCTTTTGTTAAGTTAGCCAAGACTTCTTTAGGATCTGGCACGAGTTGAAGCATTGTTTAAGGAGGTACTATCACTACGCTACCTTCTCACCTAGTTTTTGATCTATCATGCTTGACCCCTTCACTACGGGGTGGTCTTACCTAACTTCTTACTTCCACCAGACAATTTTGATCAGCTTATCGGAGACTTCCTGAGACGAAAAGTTTGTTTTTTTAACTCTGAGTCATTTACGGTCATAAGTATCTTTTAAATAAAGGGAAAATCGTGTATTGTCAATAACCATAAAACATATATGAACGCTATCAGGCCTAAAATATAAGACTCACTCTCTCTCTCTCTCTCTCTCTCTCTCTCTCTCTCTCTCTCTCTCTCTCTCTCTCTCTCTCTCTCTCTCTCTCTCTCTCTCTCTCTCTCTCTCTCTCTCTCTCTCTCCAGTATATGTGCATATTTCCCGTCTCTGTTTCTATATAAAGAGTGTCACGTCAGGCCGACACTGTTGTGGCTTCCCAATAAACATTTCAATACATAGGTAAAATTCTCCCATAGCATTATTTCGTTATAGTATTTCATTTATCTATTGTATTTTTTTAAAATTAATTTTAATTTTTTCCTTATCCCATCCTCTATAGTGAAAAAAAAAGTTAGTATGAAGATGATGATGATGATGGTGAGAAGGATGGTAATGATGACGATGATGATGTTCAGGATGACCGTGGTGATAATTAGATTGATAATGATGATCGTGATTAGGATGACGATGAAGTTAATTATGGTAATGTTTTTGTTCCTGATGATTATGAAAATGTTGTTTTTTATGATGTTGAAGGTGATGACTGTCGTCATGATGTTGATGATGATGATGATGATTTTCTGCCAGTCCGCCACCCCCTCGTCCTCCTTCCTGCCAGTGAAGCCAATCTGCACCCTCCGAGCCCCGCCTCTCAGCAGTAAAGCAATAAAGTCGAGTTTAGGTTGCTTTATCCGCCTCGTAACTCTACCCTGTGCCTAGTTTTGGGAGCTGGTGTTGATAGAGCGAGTGGAAGCTTTGTCTTGAAAGAAAGAGAGAGAGAGAGAGAGAGAGAGAGTGTGTGTGTGTGTGTGTGTGTGTGTGTGTGTGTGTGTGTGTGTGTGTGTGTGTGTGTGTGTGTGTGTTTTGCGACAGTGTGTGTAAAAAAGAAGGAAAGAAATGGAAGGGGAGGGAAGGGAGTTTACATACGTGTTCAGGAAAAACAGATGGACGAACAGAAAAAGTATGTGATGTTGAGCTGTGCTATTGCTGAGAGAGAGAGAGAGAGAGAGAGAGAGAGAGAGAGAGAGAGAGAGAGAAATTGCATTAATATATGATCCTGTATTTCGCCACTAACAAAACAAAACACATAAGCAGCCAGTCACACACACACACACACACACACACACACACACACACACACACACACACACACACACACACACACACACACACACACACACACACACACACACACACACACACACACACACACACACACACACACACACACGGGTCTGCATCTTTTGGGAGTTTCGGCGCTGTGAATATTAGGGCAGGTTTAGAGGCACTGTAAATAAACTGTTGTAATTTTTCACTAGTGGACCGAAAATTGCTGGAAGTCTGTGTGGTTGGAATGGAAAATTGATACGATAGGAGATGTCGAATGGTAGAGAGAGAGAGAGAGAGAGAGACGGGGTTGGGGGAAGGTAAGGTTGGAGGGTGAGAAATTGATGTGATGTAGAAAGAGGCAGACTAAAACAGAACAATGAAAATAATGGAACAGTGACAAGAGACACAGCAGAGAGAGGTAGAGGTAAAGAGCTGAGTAAAACCATCTTCCTTAACCTCAGAATGTCTCTTTATGTCAGCCCTTTTGCAATGAATGCCTTATACTGAGCTTACTCCATCTTGACGTAAAAATGCCATCTATCCATCTTGAATGATCGGTGGGAACAATAAATATACGCCAAAATAAGGTGACAGTCACGAAGAAGTGCTACAGAGAGGACGTAATGCCATAGTACTGGGCCGCTCTAAATAAGCTCCCAGAGGACGAAAATCTGAGCCAGGTTAAGGTGAAAAGAGTATAGTTTAAGCTACATATAACCTTTTAAGTTCGAAAAGCATCTCGCATAGAAAGGAGTAGAATAATGGAAAGCTGGGATGGAATGAAGAGCCTAGCCTTGAGTGGGAAAGGGTAAAAAGGTGAATGGCAGATCACGACTGGAAAATTGATCTTGAGAGACAGTGCAAAATTTAGAGACCGAAAGGCATGGAAAACATAACGAAATCTTCATGTCATTCGCGTATTACTGTTTTATTCACTGTTCATCTCTCTCTCTCTCTCTCTCTCTCTCTCTCTCTCTCTCTCTCTCTCTCTCTCTCTCTCTCTCTCACACACACACACACACACACACACACACACACACACACACACACACACACACACACACACACACACACACACACTGGCCTTTACATAAACAATAAGGGGTGAATCAGGCAAGGCAAGTAATGGTATGCTGAGTGGATTTGTGCGCAGGGAAATATGCAGCTGCGTCTCTCATCACCCCAATTGAGGTCTGCGTGTCCTCTTAGGTCGGGGAGGTGGAGGTGTGGGGAGAGGATGATTTGGGGAGGGGGAGCCTGGATAGGAAGGAGAAGCTGTTTGGGGAGATAAGAGGTGTGGGGAGGGGAGGGTGTGAGGAAGAGGAGCTTGGATAGGAAGGAGAAGCTGTTTGGAAAGTGGAGAGTGTAGGGAGCGAGTGTGTGGGGAGGGGGAGCTTGCTGAGGGAGGAGAAGCTGACTGGAGAGGTAGAGGTGTGGGGAGGGGTAGCTTGGATGGGGAGGGAAGGGTGTGATGAGGGGGAGTTTGGATGTGGTGAAGCTGATTGGGGAGGGAGAGGTGAGGGGAGGAGTAGCTTGGATGGGGAGGGAAGGGTGTGGGGGGGAAGCTGGACAAGGAAGAGAAACTTGGGGAGGTAGAAGTGTGGGGAGGGGTAGCTTTGATGGGGAGGGGAGAGTGAGAGGAAGGTAGGGGGATGGACACGAAGAGGTTGGATAGGGAGGTGGTCATGTGGGAAGTGAAAGGGCCTGACGGAGGATGCTGCGTGGAAGTGAAAGTATTGGGAAGGGGAATCTAAATGGGGAGGTAATGAAGTGGGAAGGAGGAGGTTGGTTGGGGAGAGGAGGGTTTGGGGAGGGAAAAAATGAGGAGGAGGAGCTGGGAAGGAAAAATGGGGAGGAGAGAGTGCTGAGAAGGAAACACTAGGTGGAAAGAGGTAAGGGTGTGAGGAGGAAAAGGATGTTCGGGAAGCTAATGGCATAGAGAGGAAAGCTAGGGTGGGTGACACTGAAGTAAGGAAGAGGAGACTGGTTGGGGAGGGGAGTACGTTTTGGGAGGGGAAAGCTGATTGAAGAGTCAGAAGCATGGGTGGGGCGGAGCTAAGTGGGGAGGTGAGAGAATGGGGAGGAAGAGCTTAAGTGGGGAGGTGAGTATATGGAGAGGGGGAGGGTGGATGACAGTGAGTGCATGGGGACAGAGAAGTTAGTTAGGGAAGTGAGAGCGTGGAGAGGGAAAGGCTGGATGATAGAGTCTGGCTGGATAAAATGAAAGTATGGCAGAAGGAGATGCTGCTTTAGAGGTGAGGATGTGAGATGGAAGCGGCTGGGTGGGGAGGTGGAGACGTGGGAAAGGGAGACAGTTTATTGCAGGTATGGGGAGGAGGGGAATGGGCCGGGAAATGGAACTTCTGAAGATGAAAGACTGGAAAGGGAGGAAAATGTTTGAGGACGTAGGGTGTTGGTGAGGAGTTGAGGAAGAGGAGAAGAGACCGAAAGATATTGTATGGAAGAGG
>NC_137033.1:7891805-8056805 GCF_032717465.1 Coenobita brevimanus
CTTTTTGGAGGAGGAGACAATGAGGGACGATTGTATAAACGAACGGTGGAGCCACCCAGTTATATCAGTGCATTTACGTGAAGGGTCTTTTCTCCAGCACATGTCCTGTAGTAATGGGTTTAATAAAAGCTGTATCTAATCCGTATTATTTAAAAATATTCAACTAAGCCGAGTGTGTCTTCAGGAAGTAGCCAGAATTGAGAAAAATATGGTGTCCTCTCGCTGAACTGACTAATATTGACAGCCTAATGGATAAGTGGGGGGATTCTGTAATTGTACCGAAGGGTATCACTTTCTCTTTACCTCTGTAGAAAAACGACCAAGAAGAAGGAAAAAAAAAGAATCAGAGAATGCAGCAAGAGAGAATTAACTACTCCACTCTAGTGTAATTTATTCTAGCTACCTGCGAACGACTGTATTTACCTTTACACTTTTTCGAACTTATGGGGTTTATATATAGCCTGGATCAGCTCCTTCACAACTTAGGGGCCGCCCTCAGCCGAAATAAAATAAAGGCAACAAGAACTTAAGAAAATCCAACATGAGGGGCGAAGGGGATTCATCATAAAAGTTTGCGAACGCTTTCAGTCCGATCGCGTTTTTGTTTTAATGTTATGCTCGTAACCACAATACGATTCTGGTCAGCTTAAAACACACCTCAAATAGTTAAAAGGTTAATGAACGCCACCTCAAATCCTTCAGTTAAAAAAAAAAAAATGCTTTCCAAAACTAAATAAGATGATCTGATAACAACAAGAACATAATATAAAATACGTCATCTGTTAGAAGGGTTTACAGTCTTCTCCAAAAACATTAAGCCCTTCACGCACGATTTTTTTTTTCATTTTCATCAAGCTGTAACTGGACGATTTTACTTAACTTGGGGAGGACCTCTAGCTCTGGAGAATCTATAAAACCCAATAACCAGCAGTTCCATTTCTTATAGTCTCCCCCAAATTAAATAAGTTCGTTTCAAGATGGCAGGAATGATGAAAATAAAAACACAACGCCTGGTATACAAGGGGCCAATACCATATCTATGTGTCTCATCAACCTTTGTGAACCGAGCATTCATTTCAATCTCCCTGCCACCATTGCCAACAAAATTAATGTCTCTGCTAAAATCCCAGTCCCTCCCACTCTTCTGCAACAGGGCATTACAGTACACGGAACCATTGAGTCGGTATGCGCAATATCCTCTTACTTTCATGTACTCATCACAATAGCCAAGCACAGGAATTTCGTCAGAGAGAGAGGAGGGGGAGGGGGCCGCAGACGAACGGACGGACAGACGGACTCAGACAGACAGATGGGCAAACAGACAGCCAGACAGACAGAAAGAATGAAAAAATAAAAAAAAAGATGTAGGGGAGCAGGGAGAGAGGTGTGTTTTGTGTGTGTGTGAGCGCGCGCACGAGAGAGAGAGAGAGAGAGAGAGAGAGAGAGAGAGAGAGAGAGGAGGGGACAGTAAGAATGCGTGTATGTTTGGTGTACGTGGGAGGTACTGTGGTGGAGACAGTGCCGAGTTTATGACAGTAGTACTAGAAGTTTTAATGTTCTCAGTCCGTTTACCTGTCCTTAATTAGTTGCCATTCTTAGTAATGAACGTATAGTTAAATGAGTATTACGGTTTAATATTCCCAATTTACCTTTAAACATAACTCTTCTTTTCAAGCGCTGTTAATTACATGAGCTAATTAATCTTGAAAAATTATATCTTTTATTCACACTGAGACTGCACATAACTTAAGGTTAAGGAATGACCCTTAAAGCAATATATTTACGAGTATTATTTATAGTTTTGCATGGTCGCGTCTTCTTTAATACTGATTTCAGCTAACTCCAGTCATATAGTCAACGGAGAGTCAGTGTAGGTGCCTAAGAGTGTTAATATTGCTCCCATTAACCCCGTCATGGTTGGCGTAGCTCTAGTTATCTGTTCCCACTGACGGCACATAATATTTTTCAACCGGGTGGGGGTCATAGAAGCCTTTGTGTCAAATATCCCACGTTCACAGTAACCTTTCAAGCAACTCTTCTATTTTAAACACGATTGATTCTTGTAGTACCCCCCGAAAAATTATATCGTATGTTAATACTATGGTTACCATGAATATAAGGAGAGTGAAAAGCTCTTAGGACAGTATTTGAGTTTGTTTTTTTAATTCATATGTTTATTCATTTATACATTTTCCGTTGTGCTCTGTAATGCCATTGCTATTCCTGGCAAAGCACCCCATACCATGCAACAAAAATTATAGGATTCGAAATAGCCATGGCAATATTTTCTCGGCTCTGGCGACGTTAAAGAAAAGAAATACTGCATACTGTAATCATTGTAATAAATGCTCTTGGTATCTTTGCACTTTTGCTTATGTGTCTGTGTATTTGGTGATTGAATTTTTGTACACACTTATGAATTGCCAACTATCTTATGCATCTAATTCCGAACACAGGATAAGAAACCAGTGATCTACCTTCGACACACCAACACTGAACTGATCCTACTGTTCTCTCACAGATCACTTAGCTTTTAGTCAATAACACACACCATCTTTTGTACGATGTGCGAGGGGTAACACATTCAGAACTGGTGCTGAGAAACTGCTTGGGGTGTTTTTACGACGTGTCTGTGGGCCACCAGGAAAAGCTGTATGAACATGGTGACACCGAAATCAAGTCCATAAACTGTTTCTTGCAACAAATGAAGTCGAACCCGCGACCACACACAACCCAGACCACCTATCTGTCCACTCCGCCAGCAACTCTTCAGCGAGATTCACCTCTTGCCGTTACTGGAATTGCCGGCTACTCAGTTCTCGCATTTGTCTGAAACTTCATCATAATCCTCTTTTATATATACAGTACAGTGTTACTATTTTTCCTGTCCTTTTCCCCATACACATTTACTTAACCCCTTTGGTCTGATAGCGTATATTTATTTCAGGCGACCGCCAGACTTTTTTTTTATCCTTAGATGGTCTCATACAAAATTACCTTTTGAAAAATGAATCTAAACCTGTTCAGCTCGAAAAGTATATCCCAAGTTCAATAAAATCGACCGTAAATGACAAGAAAAGAGTAGAAAAATATGATCAGATTCAGGTGTTTATAATCTTACGGTTTCTCTTCCTCTGCGTCCCCTTTGTCACTGTCCCCGTCTCCTAGTCCCCTCCCCCGCCCCCCGCCTTCCATCACTCCGCGCCCTAATATCCATTGTGGCGATAGCGAAGTGTGGCGGCAACTTTCCTAAGAGTTTCTCAATTTGGATTCCGGAAAAACACACACACACACACACACACACACACACACACACACACACACACACACACACACACACACACACATTCTCTCTCTCTCTCTCTCTCTCTCTCTCTCTCTCTCTCTCTCTCTCTTTATCTATCTATCTATCTTTCTCAAGCCAGCCCTCGTTTCTCGTGGCAAGGAGGGTTTTCGCGTCTAGTCTAAAAGTTGACCCAGCAGAGCCTCGTCCTTTGTCTCCGTCTCTCCGTAATTCCGTGCCCATTACTGTCACTCGCCCATGGCAGCGCTGACACATGCTCTTTCATTTGTGTGTAAATTGTATGTATATGAAAGGCGTACAGTTCAGTGCGTTTATCCATTTTCAATCCGACGACTTGTGTGTGTGTGTGTGTGTGTGTGTGTGTGTGTGTGTGTGTGTGTGTGTGTGTGTGTGTGTGTGCGTTTATTCAGGTTTAGAGGCCTCATTTAGTGGATAGGTAAATAAAGAGAAACCTCCTGAGTCTGAAAAATATCCCTTGAGGTAAATAAAACCACAGAGGATGACACGAATGAGCTAATAATTACGGTACCACATTCGAAGGGTTTCTTATTTGCACTTCTTGAGCGTAGAATATATTTGCAATTAATTTCGTGCAGGCGTAGTGAAAATTAAAAAAGAAAAAACGTGAACAGCATTAGCGAAGAGAGATTTATGTGTTTGAGAATAGAAACAGCATATGAATTTGGAACCGAAACTGCGTTAATCATGTTTCGATACTAAGGAATGAAGTGATGATGCAGACAATTGTATTCACCAGCTGTGAGAGAGAGAGAGAGAGACAGACAGACAGACAGACAGACACAGACAGAGAGACAGAGAGAGAATGTGTTGTTTTTGCCCTGATTTGGACGCCTCCCTACTAAAGTCGCTACTGGAGAGCATGTACAGCTGCGGACAGTTATATTGCTACAGTTTTTCGCCGAATGCTAATGAAACTGAACAGTATTCTTAATGGTTTTCGAAAATTGCTGGTCACCATCTCGATATTCTCATAATGTAGTGAATCGAAACTGATGTCTGCAAATATATAACAAACTCTCCTTTACTGAATATTACATGGTGCCGTCTACCACAGAAATCTGCAACTCACATAATAAGTTTGTTTCCCTTTTGCCGACACAGTTTAACAATTTCACGTCTGTATTACTCACAAGGCAGCATAAAGTCGTCCGGCGTGAACTGCAGTAGCATACTAGAGTCGTCCTTACCTTTACAGGGTTAATTGTACCAGTATTATCACTCTCACGTTGCTGTGACTCATTCGCTGCTGAACACACCCGTCTGGTGTTGTCTGAAATAAACTACCAGAGTGGCGTGCCCTTGAACTACAACGCTTTCAAAGCAACACCTGAGGAAAGAATTCTTAATCCTCAGACAGACGCCCAGAGAAAAGCATCAATATATATTTTTCTGACTGAAGCCTTCAAAGGTGTGCAGTTCTCCTTTGTCCTGTGTTGACATACGTAGCCTATATGTACAGAGAGAGAGAGATTCTATATATATATATATATATATATATATATATATATATATATATATATATATGTGTGTGTGTGTGTGTGTGTGTGTGTGTGTGTGTGTGTGTGTGTGTGTGTGTTTTACTCTTTAAACCGAGGATGTCATTATCATCCGCGTTACGAAGCGTCTTAAGCTATCGACATGAAACTTTCAGGGTAACAAGATATGGCCAAAATCTTGGACGAGTTCGAAAATGGGCATTCTGGGTTAAGGTCAGGGTCACCAAAATGGCTGCCAAAGGTCAACTAGTTGGCCTCTGGTGACCTTCACCTTGACTCCGAGTGCCAATTCTCCAATTCGTTCAAGATTTTGGCCATATCTTGATACTCTGAAACTTTTATGTTGATAGCTCAAGCTGGTCAGAAGATATCTTGTTTACCCACATACAAAGCCAGCCAACCTCTTAACTGAAAACATTACCATTTTTCGCGCTTACCACTCGAGTTGCGAAACGAGCGGAGTGGTAATGTTTTCAGTTGTGAGGTTGGCTGGCTGGCTTTGTTTGTGTGTTTTACATCCCGAGTTTGCGTTAAATCAGAAATGGAGGTGCAAATTATGTGCCGAGGAAAAACTTTCCGACTACGCGGGTCGTGAGATCTCATCGTGAGATGGATTCTGGTTTTTATGCTTACTCGTACTGTCTTCTGAAAATTTTATTCCTTCCCATTTCCATTATATTCTTAATCGTACTCTTTCCTGAAATTTTCATTCCTTCTCATTTTTGTTATACTCGTATTCTTATTGGTACTCTGTTCTGAAACTTTTATTCCTTCCCATTTTTAATATATTCTTACTCGTACTCTCTCCTGAAACTTTCCTTCATTCCTTCTCATTTTTTTATACTCTTATTCTTATTCGTACTCTCTTCTGAAAATTGTATTCCTTCTTGAGACAAACTTTTCTGGCGAGAGGGGTTTAATACAACCTTTGTTAACCCCTAGAATAATAGGGGTACTAATTGAATACATCTGTCCTAATGGAAATTATCTTGTAGCAGGAAGAAATTGTCTAAAATGATGTCCACAGACTAAAGGGGTCAACTTGCTTTGGCTATTTTATTCTGGTATTTTTGTGCTCGCTACAGCCCCAAGGCACACGGGTTCGACACTGGCAGCTGGATTTTTCTTTCTTTTGTTTTCGATCATAAAACGCCACCGGAAGGTTTAGGCTGGCAGTGTTCCCAGGTATAGCAGAGTTTTATGTTCTTGTTGTTATTTTGACTTAGTATGACGATGGAGCATATATTTTCTTAATTTTACTTTTAACAAAATTTGCATAATATGGAATGTTTTAGCATAAATGTGTCAATTTTTATAGAATACAGAGTAAGTTAACCAAAGTACTCGGAAAGAAACACAGAGACCGAGTGAGTCAGAAGACTATAAAATATAGTGCAATAGTTTCAGTATTAAATAATAAATATTAATTCGCAGTTCAGCATGCCCTGAACGAAAGCTCAGTATACTTCTCTCCTGTTGGTCAATGAGTACGTAATGTAGTGCCACAACTAAGACAGTTTCTTAGCTTTTACACTTTCTATAAAATCTAACAGACGGCACTGCGTGAAATTTGTAGTCTGAATTAAATATTCAGATGCAACACGAGGATGCTGACTGTGCCTTTTTTTCTGCTTTAGTTTTATTGAAGGACTGTACTTTCCATTGTATTATAATGGTGGCATGTTTCTTACTTACATATCATATAAAAGGAATATCTTCTTTTGGAAATCGATATAATTATTTTACCAGTATTTTTATTCCTGTTTTTCTTTTCATTTTGATTTAATTGAGCATGTAGGCGGAGATTATTATTATAATTTATATAAACAACATTCAGTGATTAACATCAAAGAAAATGTCTTCTTTCAATTTTCCTTTAAAGATATAGCCTATATTTGTATAATGCGGTATTAAAACGCTGTATAATTTTGGCATTAAGTCGAAAAAAGCATACCATGTTTTTTGTTACTCCTTACATAATTCTGCAGCGGGTCTAGCATATATTGTTCACAAAAGTTTTCGACACACTGGCTGGTTCTCTACCCTTTAATGTTCGAGACCATGACAGCCCTGCCTCGGATCCACGCACTTCGAATGGATCAAGCCTATATAGGATTCAATAGTCCTCTGGATTTAAGCACATATAAGTTCAGCTAGACCACATGATTTTAGCTGATATAAGGGTGTCACTTAGCTGGGGTAAATCGTTTGGTGGCAGCTACTATAAAGCGTGTAAATCAGCTAGCAGCAATGGAGGATTACAGGAGCCAGTGTGTTGGTGGACTTAGGAAAAAAAAAAAAAAAAAAAAAAAAAGCACAGGTAAGGTAAGGCGATGTCCAAAAAAATCATTATAGCCAGTGAAAGTCCCACAAAGTTAAGTACATCATCATGTCTATCTACATACAGTAATACTAACTGACTATACAATGTCACAAACAAATGATATATGGCGTCCTTATGTAAACAGGGTTATCGATGTGTGGGGGAAATATTTGACCATTTTTCACTACCCATTGCCCCTAGTGTCAAATTATTTCGCGCCAAATGTTCACCGATAATTTTTTGATCGACTGTACAATACATGTCATTCTTTGTCTTTATTCTTTAAAGTTGGTTGAATTTTACTCTCTCTCTCTCTCTCTCTCTCTCTCTCTCACACACACACACACACACACACACACACACACACACACACACACACACACACACACACACACACACACACACACACACACACACACACACACTACTCTAACCTATATATTCCCACTCTGTATTTACCCTCCACCTACACATTACCTCCACCCTTCCCACACCCATTCTACACCCCGCCCCTCCTCTACACCCCTCTCCCCTCTCTCTACACCCCATCCTGTCCCCAATCAGCCATAAATTACACTGGCAGCAAGTTTTGGCAGGTGTGGACGCCGTTATGACCACTGCGGCCACAACTCCCAGCCTACTACATCACCCTATTGTCCACTCCATCCCCACTGTTTGGCAGGGGGAGGGGGGTTATTAACACTCTCGGGCTTCAGGGAGGCAGTGGTCCAGTCGGGAACGTTGGTCAGCTATCCCAGTGAACGCGGGGGTGAATCCTGGCTGGTGTTGGAATTAATTTAAGGATTTGGATTTCGTTAAAGCCATAAGACCCCTCCGAGGTAGCCTAAATTACCCCCGCAAATTCCGATACACCAGTCCTATATGAGACAGCCCTAGCATGTATTCAGTATGGACGGTGGGTGGTTGCGCCGAAGACATGGTAGGAAGACTGCTGGGACACAGGTAAGGGACTGTTAAGCCTGTGACCTAAATTTAACACAGATTATTTAAAATCGACCAATTCATATTGTTAGGCTTTAGCTGCAGTAAAATAATAGAGTTGTTCCGAGCATGAAAGAGTTAATGGTGGCAGTATTAATACACTCAGATCCCTATACTCACACTAAGTTAAAAAAAATAAATAGTAATAATAATAATAATAATAATGATAATATAATAATAATAATAATAATAATAATAATAATAATAATAATAAATCGCCTGGAATTAGTTGAAATCCTAGAGTTGCCCCGACCGTGAGAAGGTAAACTGTGACAATATAAGCAGACTGAATTTCTCCTTCTGTGCTGGATGACACAGTCTTGCCTTAGCTGGAATAGGATGCTAGAGTTGACCCGATCATGAAAGGGTTAAAAGTCGGTCTAAATTTACGAGTAAATAAAACAGGTTGCATTACTTCACACACACACACACACACACACACACACACACACACACACACACACACACACACACACACACACACACACACACACACACACACACACACATTCTCTCTCTCTCTCTCTCTCTCTCTCTCTCTCTCCGCATACTTCCCTCCCTCTATCCTGTTGGTGGCATCTCTTGCTCCTCCTCTTCCTCCTCCTATTTCATGTCTACAAGTGTGCCTCCTCCTCCTCCTCCTCCTCCTCCTCCTCCTATTTCATGTGTACAAGTATGCCTCCTCCTCCTCCTCCTCCTCCTCCTCCTCCTTCTCCTCCTCCTATTTCATGTCTACAAGTGTGCCTCCTCCTCCTCCTCCTCCTCCTATTTCATGTCTACAAGTATGCCTCCTCCTCCTCCTCCTCCTCCTCCTCCTTTCTATCCCTCTATCTCTTCTCCTCTCCTCCCCTTCTTTCATCCTCCTCATCTCCTTTCCTCCTCCTCTGTTATCTCCCTCTTCCTCCTCTCATTTTCTCCTCCTCTCCCCCTCTTCTCCTCCTCTCCTTCCCTCCTTCTCTCCCTCTCTCCTCTCCCTCCAGCTGCCAGTTTCCACGGGTGCTACAACCAAGGGCTCGAACGCAACACTCTTTTGTCTCGGGAAATACGAACAAGGAGGCACGCGAAGGAGAGAGACAGGGAGGAGGGAGAGATGGAGAGAAGAGGGAGAGATGGCGGGGAGAGGGAGAATGGAGGGAGGAGGGAGAGATGGAGAGAAGAACAACGGAGGAAAGAGGAAGTGTGGAAGAAAGGGAGGAAAGAAGGGTGGGAGAAGGGTTGGTGGAAGGAATAAAAAAGGAGTGAGAGATGGAAGAACAAGGAAGGGGAGAGAGGAAAGGCAATAAAGATGATGATGATGAAGAAGAAGAAGAAGAGATAGATAGATAGATAGATAGATAGACAGAGAGAGAGAGAGAGAGAGAGAGGGAGAGGGAGGGAGAGGGAGGGTGGGGGTGGATGACAGAGACGAGGGAGACGAAGGGAGATAGAAGTAAAAGACACCCTAAATATTCAGGGTGACAGGAAAGAATACTAGAAATATGAAGACGTGAGCAGAACAAGAACGAAAGAGGGAGTGAAATAAAAGGAACGAAAAGGGAGTAAAAGAAAATAAAGAGAGAAGTAAAGGAAGGAAGGTTGGAATAAGTCATCCCTTTGAATCTTCTGACGTAGCCTTTACTTTTTCTCCTTTATTACGCAGTTTTACTTAAATGAGAAAAGAAATATACTGGAGTGGTTAGTAAAGGCGACATATAACTTCTCCTGTTCAAAAAGCGTCTCCTGACCTGAATCAAATGGCTTAATGATAGAAATATAGACATCGGACTCGTGTTGAACGGGTTTAAGGATGAGGAAAAAAAACGAAAGGAAGAATAGGTGCAATGGAGTACCGGTGAGAGAAGAAGGGATAGGCAGGAATGATGGAGGGAGAAAGGAAGGAAAGGAGGGATGGAGGGAGAAAGGAGAAAGGAAGGAATAGAGGGATAGAAGAAGGAAAAGGGAAATAGAGGGAGAAGGGTGGGAAGGAGGGATAGAGGGAGAAAGGAAGGAAAGGAGGGATAGAGGGAGAAAGGAAGGAAATGAGGGATAGAGGAAAAGGAAGGAATGGAGGGATGGAGAGACAAGGGAAGGAAATGAGGGATAGAGGGAGAAAGGAAGGAAAAGAGAGGGAGAAAGGAAAAAAGAGGGATAGAGGGAGAAAGGAAGGATAGCAGGGATAAGAAGAGAAAGGAAAAGAAAGAGAGGAAGTAGGAAAAATATTAAGTCATAAAGGGTAAGAGAAATTGCATAAATAAAGAAGGAGAGAGGATGGAATAGGGGAGAAAGATGAAGGGAAGGATGGGCGGTATGAACAGAATGAAAAAGGAGAGAGTTATTCCCTTCGGTCAAATGTTTATATCTTCGTGGGATTTCCAGACGATTTTATTCAGCCGTGGAGAAACATTCTTAATTTGAGAGATTAGAGATAAGCTTCATTTGCCCCTCCATCGCGAGAGAGCTCTTCAGAGTTAAATATAATCCTCCGAGGGTGTCAAAAATATAACATGAAATCCAATCATAGAGTAAAGGGATTGAGAAGGAAAAATCGATGGAGAAAGAGAGGAAAGAATAGAGAAGATAAGAACGTAATGTATGGGAACTAAATGAAAGTAGAAAAGAAGGAGAAAGTTAATGTGAGGAAATGATGAAGGAACGATACCAGGATGAAAGAGACAATACGAGAGAGAGAGAGAGAGAGAGAGAGAGAGAGAGAGAGAGAGGAAATATAATAATGTAGGGAGGACACACAGAAAGGACGATGTACAAGGAATGAGGAAAAGAAGAGGGTAGAAAAAATAATTAAAAGAAATAAGGAATAATGAAGGGTGGAAGAGGGGAGGCAGGACAAGTGGCTGAAGGGAAGGAAGAGAGAGAGAGAGAGAGAGAGAGAGAGAGATAATGATGTGGGAAGAAAGGTGAATAACTGACAGGGAAAACGAGAAAGGAAAGAAAGACAGAAAAATGTTTAAATTAATGAAATAGTGTTGTAGGAGGGGAAGGATAGAGACGAGAAGAATAAATGGATAAAAACAGAGGTAGGGGAAACTGAGGTGGAGAAATAAAGTGATGAATAAACAGAGAGAGAGAGAGAGAGAAAGAGAAAATGTGTGAGAGTAAGAGGACTTGTGTGGAAGTGAGCGAGGAAGTGTTTGTCAGAAAACCTTAGTATTCACACCAGTTATCATAAACACAAAACACCCACCACACCACAGTGCACCCCACCACACTGCACCCCACCACACTGCACACCACCACACTGCACCCCATCCCACAGCACACCACAACACTGCACGCCACCAAACTGCAGCCCACCACACATGCACCCCACCACACATGCACCCCATCACACATGCAACCCATCACACATGCACCCAGCCACACATGCAACCCTGGCCACAATGCAACACAACCACACAACATCGTTAATAGAAGGACCAATACTTTTGACCTTTGTAATCGTTTATGTGGATATGCCCTGATGGTGTTACGTAACTTTAGATAGATATTTCGATGTCACGGGGTTCACAGCTCTCATTTTCCTTTTATAGACCTATAGCGATTTTTATTAAGCTTCGCCACGCAAATTGCGGAGCTTAATGTTTTCGTGTTATTATTTTTCTTCTCACTTTTCCTCTTAGATCTTGATGATGAAATGCAAGAAGGTACCCTAGAGCAACCCAAGTACTTGTGCCAAATATAAATGACTTTGACCTATTTTTGAAGGTCATAAACTCATTTTCGGTGCAGAAGATGCATATTTTAAATTCAGATATCTCTGAAAATAATTTAGATACGGCTATTTGGTCCAAAATCCTATGATAAAAAAAGGTTACTGAGAATTTGGCCTGAATATTTTGTCATTTAGCCTTGTAGAAAGTACCAAATTTAAATTTGCTCAGTGTTTTCTTCGTCGCACGTTTGAAAGAAAACCACAAAAGTTGTAAAGTTGTAGCTTTACAGAAATATAGCTGTGGTCCCTCATATTATCTGAAAGGAATTTAGTTACAGTTAAGCGTACAGGTAGCCAGTTATTGAGACATGTAAAATGTACCCATGTGTTCTTCAACATCTGTGTCTTCAGATCTTGATTATAGTGCTACCTTAGGTTAATCTAAGTACATGTTCCATATATGAATGACCTTGAACTACTTTTATAGGTCACAGACTTGTTTATGATGCCAAAACTTCATACCTTATATACCATAGACAGTTATAGCGAAGCCTCCTTATTGTGGCTACACAATAAACAAAGGTAACTAGATAATTTTATTCTTGTTCTTGTCACATGATTTTACCTCAGGAGAGACCACATTTAATAATACAGACAATTCTGAGACATCCTTAGTAGTAGTTGTAGTAGCAGTAGTAGTAGTAGTAGTTGTTGTTGTTGTTGTTGTTGTTGTTGCTTCTATTGCTGTTGTTTATGGCCAGGTTCATCTGGACATGGTGTGGATTGGATGAGGTGTAGGGTGAATATGGTTTGGGAGTGTTGTTGATGTGATGGGGATTATACTTAAAAATAATGTAATTTCGATAGGTATGGCAGGCTTCGTGAGACGCAGGTGTATAAAGAAGGACCAACATCCAGTATAACAAGAGGAAAACAGAACAAAACAGGAGGACATAATGAACAACACGAAAAAAAAGGAAGATAAAAAGCTCATATATTAAGAGCACACCAAAGCATGACGCAAGAACAGAACACGAGACAGACAGACACAAACAGACAGACAGACAGAAAGACAGAAAACGAGAGACAGACAGACAGAAAGACAGAAAACGAGAGACAGACAGACAGACAGACAGGTAGGCAAACAGAGAGAAAGACAGACAGAGAGAGAGACAGAGACACAGACACAGACAAAGACAAAGGCAGACAGACAGGTAGACAGACAGACAGAGAGGGAGGGAGGGGGGGGAAGGAGAGGACGCGCTTATTGCATTAGTTACACACGCATAAAAGCATAATAAAGCCAGGAGATGTTGGCATTTAGCGGCCCTAACACACACACACACACACACACACACACACACACACACACACACACACACACACACACACACACACACACACACACACACACACACAATGCGCGATACATACAAACTCACATTTTCCACAAACATACAACTTAATATATACACAACACAAGTAGTCTCTCTCTCTCTCTCGTCGTCCACAGCCGGGGAGAGACATAATTAAGCGAGCACAGAAAGTTCTCTCTCTCTCTCTCTCTCTCTCTCTCTCTCTCTCTCTCTCTCTCTCTCTCTCTCTCTCTCTCTCTCTCTCTCTCTCTCTCTCAGTGAAATTTACAAGGATAATAGGAAAAGGGGTTAGTAGAAACCGAACGGAAAATAGTGAGAGAGAGAGAGAGAGAGAGAGAGAGGGCTGGTTGTTCTCCTTGGGTGTATGATGGTATTTGCACCCGGATATGGTTAGAACTCTCATATTGCCGTATTCTTACCCTCTGTCTCACCACCTTTATTTTGCCTCATTTTCTCAGTCACTCTTTTCATATTTTGTGGACTTTTTCATCACTTCTGTCACACACACACACACACACACACACACACACACACACACACACACACACACACACACACACACACACACACACACACACACACACACACACACACACACACACACACACACACACACACACACACACACACACACACACACAATGTAGAACAATTGTTTCTACCAACTTTTTGCTTTTTCCAGTTTTACCTGTTTACTTCTAGCGGTATCCTTCCCTGGCAATCCATTTTTACACCTTTTATTTCTCCTTCTTTTTCTTTGCTCTCTTCATTCCCTTATTAAATATTTGGGTTAGCTCTCATTTAACAGTTCTTTCATTTATTATTAGTGCTGCGAATAACATTACTTGCCATGTCCACTCAACTTATTTTTATAAGTTATTTCGCATTGATGGTTTAGAAGAAAATTTGTTGAATGATGCAAGGTGGGACTGCGATGATAGTGAACACTGTATACAGGCAGAATGGTGTTTACATGATTCAGTACTGCTGCAGATGTAGGAAAACGATGTGTAATGTCAACATGGTTCTTTATTGCGGATAGGATTATCAGCGAGTGTTGAAAGCTGAAGAGAATATGCTGAGTGAGGGATGGTGGAAGGGGCTGTTCCTCTATCACTTCCCCCCTCTGACATGTTCATGGCTGGCATTAAAATGTCTTCATTTGATGTATTTTCTGCAATCACTGGCCCCAATACAAACATATGGGCCTGATGGGGCCCTTCCTGTCATCATCAAGACATTAAAATGTCTTCAGTTGATGTATTTTCTGCAATCACTGGCCCCATTACAGACATATGGGCCTGATGGGGCCCTTCCTGTTGTCCTCATGAACTGTGCTTGTGCTTACTCCCTGCGTAGGTAAACTCTTTCGGCTTTGTTTTTCAACTTGCACCTTTCCTTCTTGCTGGAAGTTTGCTGTCATTCAGCCTTTCCCAAAGAGGGGTGACCATTCCCATCCCTCTAACTATTGTCAATTCCTTTAACATCATATGTTTCTAAAGTCTTTGAGCCTATTCTTTGCAAAAAAAAAAAAAAAAATGAAATCACCTTTCCTATCACAACCATCTTTCTGATCGTCAGTATGGGTTCCGCCAGGGACGCTCCACTGGCGATCTTCTCACCTACCCTTCAGACTCCTGGTCATCCTCTTTTCGGGACGTTGGCGAAGATTTTGCCATTGCACTTGACATCTCAAAGGCTTTCGATCAAGTCTAGTATAAATCTTTAATATCCAGACTGCTCTCTTACTGTTTCTATCCTTCTATCTGTTCCTTCGTCTTTAAATTTCTTTCTGGTCGTTCTGTAGTTGCTGTTGAGAAGGCCACCGTTCTCTTCCTAGAGCTATCAATAGTGGTGTTCCTCAAGGATCTCTCCTATCACTAACTCTCTTCATTTTATTCATCAATGACCTTTTAAGCTGCACTGTACATTTAACCCTATCCACTCATGCGCTGATGACTCCACTCTTCACCTTTCCATTTGCTTCCTACAGTATCCATCTAAGCAGTTGCTTCAACAATCAAGGGATGAGGCTATGGCACACCTAATGTCTGGCTTGGCTCATATCTGTCACTGGGTTAAAAATAATCTTGTTTTTACTGCATCAAAAACTCAGTTTTTACATCTATCAACCCGACAACATCTTCCACAGGAGTATTATCTAGTTTTTAACAATATCCAGCTCAATCCTCCATCATCTTTAAACATATTTGGGGTTTCATTCTCTCTTTATTTATCTTGGAAACAACATATTACCTCACTTGTAAAATCTGCTACCACAAGATTAGGTATGCTAATCCGCCTCCGTGCTTTCTTTACCCCTGCACTGTTGTTGACTTTATACACGGGTTTTCTTAGCCCCTGTGTAGAGTACAACTCTCATGTGTGGGGAGGCTCCCCACATACAGCTCTTCTCAACAAGGTGGAGTCAAAGGCTTCTCGTCTCAGTAACTCTCCTCCTCTTATTGACTCTCATCAACCTCTTTCTCATCACCGCACTGTTGCATCATTATCTCTCTTCTATAGCTACTTCAATGGTCACTGCTCCTCTGAACTGTCTGCATGCATCCCTTCACCACCACGGCGGGAGCTTAGCACCCGCCTAGCAACAAATTCACGTCCCCTTTCTGTCATCTCTCTAATGCAAGAGTTACCGGTACTCCCAGCCCTTCATGTATGCAACAGATCAACTCTGGAACTGTTTCCCTCTGTCTGTATTTAATACTGCCTATGAGCTCCAGTCTTTTAGATGCAGTGTGTCCGGACATCTCGAAATGAACGGATCTTGAATTTGGCTTGTGTTATCTTATTTTTGTTTTTTTTCTTGGAAGGAAGAATGTGCTGGCTCCTGGTCTTTGGCTCCTTCTTCCTTGCATACAAAAAAAATAATCTGGTGTATGCAGATAGTCTGCCCCTTGCTAGATGCGAACTGAACCTTCGCAGAATCACTCAGAGCTTTTTGACTTCGAATACAGATGTGTGAAAGTGAATATATGTAAGAGGAAAATTATGGTTATTGACAGGGAAAAAGATTCACACTGATCTAATAATCAATTGAAAAAGAGCCCTAGTTGTAAAGCAGTGTATAGTGACAGAAAAAAAAAAAAAAAAAAAAAACATAGGTAATGCTACGCTGTTGTAACCCTCCTTCTGACCAAGCACATACCCCCCACCTGACTTCACACCTAATCAAGCGCATAACGACCCTCATCCCCCGCCCCATCTTTTCTTTTAAACCTGGGCGTAAGGGAAACGCCTTGAGGATACAGAACCTGGGCCTTTCATATTCCTTGCGCAGATTGCATTGAAATCTCCTGATTTTTTTTTTTTCATCATTTTCATAAAAACTACTCAAGACACAGCATTCTATCTATCAAAGACACCGGTTCACAATAAGACACATAACTATGTGAAATTTCATGACTCTATAGTGAATACTTTCTGAGTTCTGGCCCGGAAACGAAGTATCTGCACCCGGCCAGCCGCCCTGCTGCCCAACTCCACGGACGGACACCTGTTGATCCCAGTGATAACAACACCCACCTCTAACTGTGTCAAGTGGAGGGTAAAAGGGGTTAAGCATGGAATGTGAAAGGTGGCTGATCCTCTAAAGAACTTGACACAGATCAGAGAACAAGATATTTTGGTTGCAAGAGAGCTCCATAAGTATGTCAGTGCCATCATGAAGGTGGGGTGAGATTCTTAAATGGCATGAGTGTGAAAATCTAGAGTGAAATAATGGCAATGAAATCGTTAACGTCTGTGTATAGGGCATGAAGACCAGACATGATAAATAAGAAATACTGGTACTCGTAGACCGGATAAAACATACCTTACAAGACAGTAATAATGAACCATAGCAGAAATTTACTGACATGAAAGATGCGCTACAGAGCCTCATAAAATTACGAGAATACGAGAAATTGCGGTATATCGCGAGACGTTACTTCGCTTGATCTCTGACATTGATCGTGTCTCGTATGGTTGCACGCCACTTGTACAGCGTCGCTAATCAGTAAGATATGGAGGTATTTTCGCCATAAGGTATTATTAGTCAAAAAAGCACACAAACATACAGACTCCCCCTCCCCCACACACACATAAGCACCCACATACACTCACGGACGCACAAACAAACTTTAGCAACTACACACACAACAGCGGACGCAAAATGTGCACAGTATTCTCCGCACATACACACGCACAGTATTCGCTGCACCCCCCCCCCACACACACACAGCATCACACATACGTACATAGACGTACCCATACACATCCAGGTAACACACACTAATCAATACCCTCAAAGCACTAACACACACACACACACACACACACACAGGCACATTAAGCAGGCATGCCATGTATACGCGGACCCACACATACACACGCACACACACAAGCTCATCCGCACACACATTACCGAGCCTAATACTCCTAATCTCAGCACCGTTCTCGTAAATTCTTATAAGCTCATCACAGTTTCTTTTTGGGTAATTCTCTTTAGTTCCCGCGTTAATTTTTAGCCTCGTTTTCTTTAATTGGAGGTTTTTCAAATAGTTTACATCAATGTTTCTTGTTTCGTCTCTCTCTCTCTCTCTCTCTCTCTCTCTCTCTCTCTCTCTCTCTCTCTCTCTCTCTCTTACTCATCTCGATTTCATTTCCTCCCTTCCTCCAGTTCGCCCCTCATCCTTTCCTACCTCTACCTCTCTATCTCTCTCTCCCAACTTTTTCTACCAACATCGACTTAACATCAAACGGAGAGAGAAAGAAAACAAAGGAGAAAGAAAAAGTTTGAAATTAGAGAGAGGAAAGCGGAGGGAAAGTTGGTTGTGAGGCAGTGAAGGGGACTGGGTGCGAGAGAGAGAGAGAATGAATGAATGAATGAATAAACCAGTAGAGGAAGAGCTATATTTAATGTTCATCACACACACACACACACACACACACACACACACACATATATATATATATATATATATATATATATATAATGATGGAGCCTCTGTGGTACAGTGGTAAAGTGTGCGTTTGCGTACACTAGAGAGCGAGGGTTCGCGCCACGCCAGGGTACTAAACTTTGGAAGCTTTCTCCTGGCCATGTATTGCATTGGCGGACAGCAGGGGTGCTGTGGTTGAAACAGTGTCGCGTATTGTAAAGTAAGTTTGCACCCAGTCGGCTTGTGCGGGCCGATTACACGTGGTTCACAGACTACATACACATCCAAAGCCACTACAACACTACAGTCACACTTACAAGCACTTCTCACCCTACGTACAGTACACTCTCTACTAGACAGCCTAAGCCACTTGGTAGAGATGCATTTGGTCGGGATAGGCCAGTCCTGCAGTGGATACTCAAACGGCTCATGATGATGATGATATATATATATATATATATATATATATATATATATATATATATATATATATATGCGGTCACCTTTAGTAGAGTATATAGATAAATAGATAGATAGGTAGAGGTATACTGTATATAGATATATACACATTAATGTATATAGAAATATATATAGATAGAGAGACATCGATATAGATTTAGATAGATAGATTAAGATAATTAGGTTGTAGCACCTAGTTGGCTGTTGGGTTCCGGTGGCTGCTGACGTCATCAGCTGAGCATGCAGCTGCAGATCTCCTCATGCTTGGTAACGCTTGTAAAACTTGAGCTTGGACATTTATTGAAGGGCTAAGCTCCTTGATATACAATGCCTCAAGTACAGAGAGCCGGCGGTTGTCGGTACGGCTAGACACAACTTCAGTGTTCCTTTCAAGGTCCTCTTTGATGATGTTGGCACTGTGCTCCTGCCGTACGTGGTTCCCAGGGGCTCCTGCATATCTGTGGCTGTCAGGCGATTGATTAGCTTCATTGTTGTCATGCCTATATAGGTGGAAGAGAGGGCTGCGTAGTTCCTACTTTTATACATATACCTATATACAACATGTGAACGCGGAAGGGCGTCCTCCTCCTGAAGTAGTTGGCCAGTCTTCTTACTTTTGTAGTAAATGATTAGCTTGACTCATGTTTTGGGAACGTTTGGCTTAATATTCCATGTGGTGATTAGCTTCATGAATCTTTTATCCTCTTTATACGTACTGGAAAGTATAGAGAGGTAGTACAGTTTGATGTCCTCTGGTGGTGATCTATTATTCTTGTTGTCTGCCTACCACTTTCCCATAATTCTTCTCATTCCTCGTTGAATGTCCTGTTGGCAAATCCATTACTGAGAAAGTAGAGACAGACGGACAGACAGACAGACAGAGAAAAGAAGGAAGGAAATAAAGGGATGATGGAGGAGACAAAGCATAGAATGTAGGGCCAGGCAGGAAGGAAAGAATAAAGGGAAGAGAATTTGATGTGAGGTATGATGGGGAAGGGAATGGCTGGGCGGACATGGAAATTGAATGTATTAGATGGAGTGGGGCGAGAAGAAAGGAGATTTAGCAGAGAGACAGACAGACAGACAGACAGAGACAGACAGACAGACAGACAGACAAGGAAATGCAAGGTCCAACAGAAAAAACATGCAAACATATTAACAGAAAGACAGACATTCGGGCAAACAAAAAGCTTTTTAACTGATGAAAAGTAGGACCAGGGAAAGGAAACGAAAAATAGAATAATCCCAAAGTGGAAGGAGAGAGAGAGAGAGAGAGAGAGAGAGAGAGAGAGAGAGAGACAGACAGACAGACAGACAGACAGACAGACAGAGACAGACAGACAGACAGACAGACAGAGACAGACAGACAGACAGAGACAGAGGGAGACAGATAGACAGACAGACAGACACAGACAGACAGACAAGCAAACAGACAGAGGCATCCGATATGTTCTGTACCCTTTCCATTCCTCCTATTTATCTAGAAACAGCTTCGAATAGTGATCAGCTTGCATTTTGTTCTCCCCTCCCACGGTATAATTCCTTTGTTCACCTCCTCGACTGCTGTACTGCTTTCCACTTCCCCTGCTCTCTCTCTCTCTCTCTCTCTCTCTCTCTCTCTCTCTCTCTCTCTCTCTCTCTCTCTCTCTCTAACCTCACTACCTCTGTTTTCCCATATCTGCATATTCATTTTTCTTCTTGTTCAACAGTTTCTCCATCTACTTTACTTCCATCGTTGCATTTACTGCCCTCTATTCCTCCTACGTCACACACACACACACACACACACACACACACACACACACACACACACACACACACACACACACACACACACACACACACACACACACACACACACACACACACACACACAAAACCTTAAAGAAGAGAATATTTTTCCTTAAGCTTACCAGACCCTCGCTTTGCCTTTTTCCTTCTCTTCTCTTTCATATCTTCCCTTCCTTTTTTCTCTCTTCGTCCTTTTCTTAAGGAGAAAAATGATAAAAAACGTACAACATGGAATCTGCAACAAAAATTTCTCCCCAACAAGTCGCATAAATTTGGTCTGTGATATTATTGATATGCGAAATTCATCCAAATCCTTGGTATTATTACCGCCAGTCTAGCGTGCTGTAATCACCTGTGTTTGTGTGTGCCTCTCTGTTACCAAAATATCCAAAAATCAAGTGGGCAAATTGTATCCAAGCTTTATGGGCAGTATCCTGGGATATTTGGCTTGAACTTATTAGATTTTAACGAAGCTGTGATGATATACCTCCGATTGCCAGAGGGCCTTATTCAAAACACATGTTTGCCCATATCTCAGCAACGGATTGAGATACTGACTTGAAATTTTGTAGTGCGGTAGACGAGATCCTCCTTTATCATCGCCTCTAAGAAATTGAAAAAAAAATAGCGAAATTCATTATAAAGTGTAGGGCACTTTAAGCATTACTCATTCAGGCATTCCATCATCCTCATTTTACAAGAATTCGCCAGGCCACTTGACAGTAGGCCACACAGAGGCGTGCTCGTTGGCGATGTACCACTCCTGGTCTAACACTAGAAACCAATTCACAGGCAATAATAAAACAGTGTGCGAAGCAAAAATATCATATAATTTATGTCTCTATGCCATAAAAATATATTTGTTTAGTACACCTGAGGAACAGAATGAGATATTGAGACTTAGTCTATACTTGGACCACACCCTTCCTGATAAGGCCCCATATTTAAATTTTAACTATATTATTTTAGAAAAGCTTACCCATCTAATTTTTAGTTACGGCAGGCGATACGTACTTGTGGGCAAATGCTTTAGCTGTCCTGTACTTTAGTTTTTAAAAAATGAAAGATATCCATTAGAAGATGTTTTCAGTAAATAATGACGATGATTTTTACGCCATTCAGCTCAGGTGGGCTGAGTTACTCGTTTACTGAATGCAAACAGACTTGTTAAGGACACAGTCATGATGAGCCGTACTCCATTAATGTTGAGTCTCTCTCTCTCTCTCTCTCTCTCTCTCTCTCTGCTTACCTGTATATCCGCCTGCCTGTCTGTTAACCAATGTGGTCTTTTTTTTTTTACTTTTTTTCCTTTCTGCTTACCTACCATCCTATCTTTCTTACTTTCTACCGTTCAACCTCCTTATCTCTCTGCCTACCTAGTTTATATTTCTTCCATCCAACCAACCATTCTACTTGTCTGTCTACCTAACTACCTACTTACCATACTATCTACCTTTCTGCTATCCAACTTACCTACCTTTCTACGAGTTTACAAGTCTACCTACATATCTACTTATCTGCCTACTCTTTTACCACTTTTCCAATTTACCTACCTGATTATCTTCCTACTTATTTATCTTCTGTTCTAAGTTTATACACATCTAACGTCCTGTCTACGTACCCTTTTACCATTCTACCTACTTACCTACCTGTCTATCTATCAGTCTCTATCTATCTATCTTTCTATGTATGTATGTATGTATCTGTCTATCTGTCTATCTATCTGTATATATATATCTACCTACCTCCCTCCCTCCTTCAGTCTCCCTATATGTACACATACACAGCCAAAGCTCTTGAATGCCCCTCTCGAATATCCAAGACAATTTTTACCTTTCCAGTTAGCCTACACCCAATCCCGTCCCACTCCTCTCCTCACCCTCCCCATCTCACCCCCGTCGGTCCCTCACACCCCTCCTCAACCCCCGAAACCCCACGCCACCCGTCCCTGATCTATCGCACCCCACTCCACCCCTCATCAACCCCTTCAGTCCTCACCCTCTTCTGTCATCACCCCACCCTTCTCACCCGCCTTGGCCCAACACACCCCTCCTCTACCCTCTTTAACCCCATTCAACCCCTTCTTGTCTATTTCACCCACCCAAACCTCCTCAACCTCTTTTATCCTCAATCCATCACTTCTTCCTCCGTCTCACCCCATCCTTACCCCTGTCGACCCCTCTAACCCCTTTCCCTCCTCACCCCACCCACCCCCACCCTGCCCGGTCCCTCTCCAGTCCTCCCACGGATTGTACACTTCCAATAAAGATTAGTCATCCCTTTCACGGTATTTTTCAAGTGGAGGAAGAGAGGAAGTCAGTGGGAGGGCATTTGAGGCGGCGTTGTGATAGCTGGTGGACGGTGACCAGAAAATACACCCTCACAAAAGCGCCTCTGATGGAAAAGTCGGAACTCCCTCACCCAGCTGAGAGTTATTGGGCGCCATGACGGGACGCGCAGATCATCACAGAAATATATTGATTTTTGGAGGGAGAGTGGGAGGGAAGGAAGTCCGAACATGTTCCAGTTATCTTGGGTAGTGTGTGTGTGTGTGTGTGTGTGTGTGTGTGTGTGTGTGTGTGTGTGGGTGCGTGTGTATAACAAGGAATGCACCTAAGCATTCCTCCTAACTATGACAGACTACCGTGGAATTAGCCGTCCAAGTCCCTAGTTCAGTTCCAGTCACGAACAGTGTGTGATAAGGTGGACTTCTCCCAAGTGTCCCTTGATCATCCCGGGGATTGAACTCCGTGACCCCTCGATTTTGGGCTAAGTATGTCCCCAAGTACATCACCGCCACCCCTTGCGGTGTGGTAAATTACGGTACATCATAAATAATTTGACCGTGTGTGTGGACCCGCATCTGTCGCGGTCCCAGTGGGGAAGATGCGGGCGAGGAGACTCCGTGGTTATATTCGCTAGTCCTTAGCAAAAAAATTAAAATATATAATTTGAGGGAATGTATGTATACGGATATGGATATAAGCATGTATATCTTTCAGTCCTGCAGGGCAGGGTAGTATTCAGCAGCTCGACCTATATCATTGCGCGAGTTTCAGCCTGCGTGTGTGTGTGCCTTAACTCCTCCTAGGCTATTTGATGGATTTGAGTGAATCTTCCAAAATGAGTTTGTCTACTAACTCCGAAGGTCCTCCACTACTGTATATACAGGTTTCCTATCACGATTTTTGGGGGGTCAGAGCCCTCACCAAATAGCGAACGGAGGACAGATAGTGCCTTGATGTCTTAGTACATTTTGTTCAATGGACTCTTCATCCTTAATGCAATATTTTGGAATCGTAAACCCCTCCAATGATTCTTGGGGGGGGGGCTCAGACTACTTCCAAAAAATAAAAATGATTATAAACAGGTAAATTAAACACACAGATTTCAACAACTCTTCTCAGGTCAGTTCGTCTGGTTCCTTTATTATGTCTTCCACTCCATGAAGTTTTCCATCATTAGTTTTAGGGAAGTCAGCCCCTTTCCCAGACATATAAGTGATACAAAATACGTGTGTGTGTGTGTGTGTGTGTGTGTGTGTGTGTGTGTGTGTGTGAGAGAGAGAGAGAGAGAGAGAGAGTAGAGGGGAGTGATGGGTAAAAGGAGTACAAAGGAGTACAAGGGAAAGCAAACGGCAACCGACCAGGTGGTTCTTTCGTGGCTGTTTTCTATAGGGAAGGTTGGAACTAACACGACTCTTCTGCCAGTTAAGGACAAGGACAGAAAAGCAGGAAGGCTTTTCAAGTGGAGGAAGAGAGGAAGGCAGTGGGAGGGCATTTGAGGCGGCGTAGTGATAGCTCGAGACAGGGGAATAAGGAGTATAGAAAATGCACTGAGGGGTATGAAGAGAGAGGAAAGTAGCGAGGAAAGAAGTTGAAGGAATACGGAGAGGGGTGGGAAGCAACGAGAGGAAGTAGAGGAAAAAAGGTGAGAGAAAAATGAGAATAGAGTAATAAAAGAGAAGTGAGGAGGGAAGCTAAAAATGTTGAGGGCGAGGCAGAAGGGTGGGTTAAGCCTGAGTAAGACTGGAGTATACAGAGGGAGTGGGCAGAGAGTGAGAGTGGGCAGAAAGAGGGAACGTGGGCGGGAGAGAGAGCTACCTGACGTCTCACTGGACACGCAGGAGAGAGAGAGAGAGAGAGAGAGAGAGAGAGAGAGAGAGACAGACAGACAGACAGACAGACAGAGACAGAGACAGACAGACAGACAGACAGAAAGGGTATAGATGGAAAAAAAAGCATAAAAGGAAAGAAAAAATGGAGAGAGAGAGAGAGAGAGAGACAGACAGACAGACAGACAGACAGACAGACAGAGACAGACAGACAGACAGACAGAAAGGGTATAGATGGAAAAAAAAGCATAAAAGGAAAGAAAAAATGGAGAGAGAGAGAGAGAGAGAGAGAGAGAGAGAATAGTGGAAGGAGCTATATGCACTTGAGTGAAAGGACGTTGGAGGCGAGAGGCAAGAAGGAAGGAAGGAAGGAATGGAAGAATGAATGAAGGAAGGAAGGATGGTGACTGCCGAAACAGACACAGAAGAGGGAAAAGGGAAGACTCGAGATGAAATGAATCTGCGGATAATTTGGAAGGAGAGATGAGAAGGGAAAAAAAGGGGTGAAAAGAAAAGAGATGATGGAAGAAGGAGGGGTGAGGAAAGAGGAAGAGTTTAGGGCAAAGAAAGGATGAAGAGGAAGAGGGAGGGGGATGGAAGAGATTAGGATGAGGAGAGAGATACGGGTGTGGGAAGGGGAAGAAGAAGGGAAAAATACGGATGAATGAGGGGAGATGGAGGGTTACGAATTAAAGAAGAGAGAGAAACATGAAAGAAACAAGAGGAAAATAAAGCGTGAGAGGAAGGGAAAGAGAAACTCGGTCAACGGAAAGATCCATCATCATTTCACTAAGACAAGCCAGTCCAAAGCTGAATATAATAGTTTGGCGAGAGAAAAAAATACATTAAAAAGTCGTCATTGTACAGGAGGGCCAAACGATATTTTTCCTAACTCCCAATATAAGAATTTTCCCATAAGTTGGAAAGAACGGTCTCGGTAGTAAAAACAGAACAAGAAAGGGCACTCGGCGAGTGCAACAACTGCGATCATCAACTGGCTTTGGCTTTGTCTTGCTACCTTGCCCTCCGACAGATTACTTAAAAATAACTTTGGTTCAGATGAGATAAAATGTGTTTCAGTTACCTTGTTCATGACCTAGACCTTTGACCCTGGCCTGTGATCTTGACCTTTGACTGTTCTGAAACTTTATTTACCCTCGGTTTGACTTTAATTTTTCCACAGAGTTTAGTGTACATTGGGGGAAAAAAAAAAAAGTTAACTCTCCAATGTGTCCTTGGCCTTTGACCTATTTTCCTCAAGAACAATAGGATAGTCGTTTGGGTGATCCTCAACTAATCCGCCAAATTGAATCGAGATCAGATCAATATTGTTTTACGCATTTTCTTCACACACACACACACACACACACACACACACACACACACACACACACACGGGCCAAACTTTAATCTTGCCTTATGACCTTGCCCGTTTACTGAGTTTTCTCAAAACTGAATCACTTCATTTTTGTCTGACCCGTAACCCTTCCACCAATATTCCAAATCAGATTAAAACTGAGGTGACGTTGCCTTGTAAACTTGGCCTTTTGCCTTTCCCTGTGACCTTGACCTTTGACTGCTTGTTCTCCAAAATCGGGTCCTTTATCTCTTTCTCTCTCCCCAACTCTTCCACAAAATTTGATATAGTCCTAAATAGGATTAAAGCTGTTTAAGTTGGCTTTGACTTGTGACCTTGACTTTGAATTGCTACCCTTAAAGAAAAAGATATACTCTTTGGATGACTCTCAGCCCTTCCACCAAGTTTAATTCAAATCGGATCAAAACTGTATGAATTATTGTTCAAACACACACACACACACACACACACACACACACACACACACACACACACACACAAGTCGAACTTTGACCTTGCTCTGTAACCCAGACCTTAACTTGTCTCAAAACTTCATGACTTCATTCTTTGCCTTACCGTTAATATTGTCCCCCATGTTTGGTCTAAATTTATTTTCGTCTAAGTTGATTTTGCTAGGCCAACTTTTGACCTAACCCTGCGACCCTGATCTTTGACCTGGTGTCCTCAAAATCAAATGAATTACCCGGGGGTTAACCGTCAACCTTTCCACGACTCATGGTTAAAATCGGTGATAAACTACTTGAGTTCTTTTCACACACACAAGTATCAAACACACGGACACACGCGCGCTGATCAAAAAGTAACACCCGCTTTCGATTCGTGAGTCACGGGTGTAATAATGAAATCGTCATCTGATGGGCAGGATTAATGGAAAACTGTAGTATATCCCCTCGCCTTGTACTGCTGAGATGAAATTGTAACGAGAAATGAAGCGCAAAGGTAGGACGACTGGGCAGAAGAACAGCTGGGTAGAAAGAATGATCTGCTGATGAAAACGATTGATGGAGAGAGGGAGAGAGAGAGAGAGAGAGAGAGAGAGAGAGAGAGAGAAAGAGAGGGGTGGGGGGCATGGACAGGAAGTGGCTAGGGGAGGAGGAGAAAGGAGGGTGAGGGAGAAAGAGGCGTGAGGTAGGAGAAAGGGGGGTGGAAAACTTTGAGGTAAGCGGAGAGGGAAAAGGAATGGGTGAGATACAACAGAGGGAAAAGCAGGGGAAAGACGGGAAAAAAGTGAGGGAAGAGGGGGAAATGAGAGAGGGATGAAGAGAGAGTGAGGGGGGGTGAAGAGAGGGATGGCTGAGGGAAGAGAGAGGAAGAAGCACCAGAGAAACAGTGAGGAGAGGACGGAAGGAAACAGGGAATGGGAGTGAAATGGAGAAGATGTAATGGGCAGGAGGAAGAGGAGGGAAATGCTTAATGGAGGAAAACATGACGGCAGGAGAGAGGGAGGTATTCTGGCCAACGGAGGGAAGGAGGTAGTGAGGGTGAGGGAACGAAGAAATATTTGAAGTGTCGAACGGGGAAAATAAAAGAAAAGACTAGGGTGGGAGAGGAAAGGATGGGAAAGAAAGGAAATCCAGGAGAAGTCTGAAGGAAACGGAAAAAAAAAATCAATTGAAGAAGAAAAGAGAAGAAATGAAAGAAAATGGTGACTGAAGAGAAAAGGATATACCAGAATGGAAGGAGAATAAGGACCTATCAAAAGGGAACGAGTAAAAATTGAGGTATGGAGTTAAGAAAAGCCAAGAAAAAAAAATAAAGAAAGAATGATAGAAAATTAGAGTGGGACAGTGAAGGACCAACTTGTATGGATTGCCTAACTGGGGATGTAGAAAAAGTGAAGGAAAGGACAAAGAAGTAAGAAAATCGTAGGCTATCGAGAAGGAACGAAGGTAAATGACAACACGGAGGCTGGGGAAGAAAAATTAAAAATGAAGAAAAATGAAGACTGATAAGAATGGAAGAGAAGAAGAACAACGGAAGTCATGGAACTCTCGAAAAAGGACTAAGGAATAAGGAAATGAGTTGGAGCAAGAAATTATTCAAATAAAGAGCATTCAGAGAGTACAGTACCCGCCCCCACCAATTGGAATAAGGGCAGAACATTTGAATTTGCCCTGTGACCTTGACCTTCCACAGATTGCTCTTAAAATCGAATTACTTTATTTTGGCCTACCCTTAACGCTTCGGTAAAGTTTGGTCGAAATTGGATCAAAACTGTTTTAATTCACTTAGCCCTGTGACATTGACATTCGATCTTTCCCTATGATTTGTCTTTAGGCTGAATTGTATTAATATCGAATCGCTGTATCCTTGCCTTACCTTAAACCATTCCACAAGGTTTGTTCTGAATCGAATTAAAACTGTTCAAATTAACCTTGCCACATGACTTCGACTATGAACCTATTGTTCTATAAAAAAAAGTTAATCCTTTGACTGATCCCCAGCATTTCAACTGAGTTTAGTCCAGATCAGACTGAAATTGTGTAAGTTATTTTGTTTGTACAGAGACACATGGGTCGATCCTTGACCTTTCCCTGTGACTTTGATCTTTGATTAATTGTTTTCACTCTCGAATCTTTCTTTCTTGCCATACTTTAAACAGTTTGAACAAATTTAGTGTAAATTAGATAAAAACTGTTTAAGTTGACCTTCCAAGGCGAAATTTTATCTCGCTCTGTGGCTTTCACTTGTCCTCAAAAACAACAGATTAACTCCTTAGCTGACCCTCAACACTTCCAGAAAGTTTGGTTGAAATCGGATGAAAACTTTTTGAGATTTTGTTCACACACACACACACACACACACACACACACACACACACACACACACACACACACACACACACACACACACACACACACACACACACACAAAGAGAAACACAGACACAGGCATCAAGTAAAACTTAATACCCGCTCATGCTTCGCGAACGCAGGTGTAATGAAAGAAAATGGAGAATGGCGATCAGATAAGGAAGCTGAGGATGGAAGATGGATGGAGGCAAAAAAGATTATTGCTTGTTGGGACGGATAACAGGAAAAGATGGAGAAAGAAAAAGAAATGGGGAAGAATGGGAAGGTGGTGAGATAGAAGATGAAAAAAGATGGCAGGGAAGAAGGAAGGAAGTGGAGAAATGAAAGGCATAAAGAAGGAGTGAAAGAAGAATGAAGAGTGGAATGAAGACGTGTAAGAGGAAAGGAAGGAGAAGTGAGAAGAGGAGGGAAGGAGGAATGGCAGAGAAGAAGAAAAGAGGGGGTGTAGAAGAGGATCATGGAGAGGTGCAAGAGGGGAGGAGCTAGTGGAATAAGAAAAAAGGAAAAGATACCAATGTGGAAAATGGAAGAGAGGGGGGGATTTAAACGGTCCAAAGAGAGAAAGTAGAAGTTGAAAGAAAGTAAAAGAGACTCTGAGGAAGATTACAGAGAGAGAGAGAGAGAGAGAGAGAGAGAGGGAGAGCTGTGATGGACGGAAGGTTGGGTGGTCAGTGGTGCGGAAAAATAGAAGGGCAGGTTATATGTGTTTGAAGGCATGTGATGGATGACGAGGGTAGGGCCGCGAGAGGGTGGAGTGAAGGGAGGGGGAGAGGGGAAGGGGGAAGGGAAAGGGAAAAGGAGGTAGTAGGAAAGAGGGCACGGGGAGAGGGAGGGGTAAGGAAGAGGGAGGATGGGAAAGGGAGGGGTAGAGGAGAGGAAGGTATGAGGGGAGAGGGAGATGTGAGGAGATGGGGAGGTTATGAGACAGATAGTGTAAGTGGAAGGGGAAGGATGAGGGGACGGGGAGGGTGAGGATAAAAAGAAGAGAGAGAGAGAGAGAGAGAGAGAGAGAGAGAGAGAGAGAGAGAGAGAGAGAGAGAGAGAGAGAGAGAGAGAGAGAGAGAGAGAGAGGAGGAGGAGGGGGAAGGATTGGAGGAGGAGAGCAGGAGGGACTGAGGTGTGTGTGTGTGTGTGTGTGTGTGTGTGTGTGTGTGTGTGTGTGTGTGTGTGTGTGTGTGTGTGTGTGTGTGTGTGTGTGTGTGTGTGTGCTGTACACAGGTATAAGGATTGCACAGATCTTTCATTGTGACTGAGCTTGTCCAGCTTAGATTTTTACCGACAGAGTATTAAAATGGGGTACAGAAGTAGAGCACTCTCTTCTCTACCATCCAGTCCTAGGAAATAAACCAGTAGTAGATAAAAAACATTTTGTGGGTTTGAACAAGAAGGAACTTATATATATATATATATATATATATATATATACACAATATGAGAGAGAGAGAGAGAGAGAGAGAGAGAGAGAGAGAGAGAGAGAGAGAGAGAGAGAGAGAGGTGCTGTATGGTCACAAGGATATTAAGAGAGCTGAGGAGAGATGAGAAATGAGGAAAGAAGGAGGAAGTGAGTGGCGAGAGGGTGCGAGGAGAAGGGAGAGGTGGGATGGTATTTGACAGTGATGAATAATGGGAGGGTGAAAGGTGAGAGGTAAGGTGAACATGTTTGGGCAAGGCGACGGGGAAGGAAAAGTATAATACGAAAGGAGAAATGAGGGCAACGAAAAGCAAAGTGAAGGGAAGATAAAGGTTAGAGGAGAGGAGAGGGAAGGAAATGTGTGGAGGGAGGAGAGGATGAGGAAAGCAAGGTGATATGAATATGTGGAAACTAATAGGAAGATAGAGAAAAAAGTGTGTGACCTTAAAGAGTGAGGCGTTTGGAAACATTACGTGAAAGGAAATAATGAGAAAAGAGAAAGCGACGTGAACGGATAAAAGGAAGAAAGAAGAACAGAGAAAGGGTGCGAGACAACTGGAAGTGCTGTGGAGGGGGAATACAGAAGATATGTGAGATAGAAGGAATTGGTGAAAAGGAAGTGGAGAAGGTAGCTCATAAAATAACGTGAGAGAATGATACGGAGAGTAAGAAAACAAGGAAGCCGAGGGAAAAAACTGAGTGATTAAATGGGATGACTGGAAATCCAAAAGGAAAGTATGACAGGGTGTGAAGAAGAAAGCATTAAAAAGATACAGGAAGAATTGAAGAAAGGATGGTAACTGAAAATGTTAAGTGTGAGGAAGGTATGGAAGATAAAATGGAAAGTTAAAGAAGGATGAGGTGTGAGTGAAGAAAGTTTGATATTTAGAAACCACCCTAAAAAAACGATATGGAAAGTAAGTGGAAAGGAAAGTGAATATATAAACTGTGAAAGAAGAAGGGTAACTTGGAAAGCCGTGTAAGAGAGAGATATGAAAGGTAAGAGGAAAGGAGCGAGAAAGGTGAAGAAGGAAATGAGGGAAACTGGAAATGCAGACTTAAGGGAAAGGTAAGGAAGGTAAAGGAAAAGGTGAGCGAAGAAAAAGAATTGCAGAAAAAGAAAGAATGGTGGTTGGAAAAGTAAGTTATGAGAAAGATATGATATAAAACTGAAAATTATATTGGAAAAGCATGTTGAAAGATATGGCATATAATTGGAAAGGAGAGGGAAAATAACAGAGATGGTCTAAGAATGTATAAGAACTGGAAATCCAAAATATATTTTTTGAAATATGGGACGTAAGAGAAAAGAAATGAGGGATCTGCAATGGAGAGAGAGAGAGAAATATGAGTAGGAAAAATAATGAGACGCGGACAAACTCATAAATCAACAGGGAGACTGAAGAAGAAAGAATGAAGAAATATGAGAAAAAGAAAATTAGAACAGATGAAACAATACCAGGAAGCAAATCAGCAAAAGCGAGAAAGAGAAATGAAGAAGTAAAAATGTAGGAGAATGGAAGCTCCAGTACTTAGGCAGCCCATTAACAAAGATATACTGTGAGGGGGGAAAGGAGAATGGGCGAACAGAGGAGAGAAAGCAATGGGCAATAAAAGGGGGAAGAAGAATGGAGGTGGGAAATGACAGAGGAGGAAATGAAGAGGCAGGAAGGAGGCAGGGGAGGGAGGAGGGCGAGTGTCAGGTGGAGGAAGGAGGTGGTGATGTATAGGAATGGGATGTGGGAGGTCTGGTGTGGGATGGACGCTGCGACAGGAGACCCAATGGACCGGATGTTATTGATGGATGACTGAGTGTGGATGAACAGGTGGATGAGTGGACTGATGAAGGAACAGGTGGATGAGATAGATAGGCGGATGGATGGATTATTGGGTGGATGGATGCATAAGTGAATGTATAGTTGGGTGGATTGATGGAGGGAAGAGGGATAAATGGATGGATTGCTGGTTGAATGGGTGGATTGATGGAAGGAGGCCGATTAAGTGAATGGATAGCTGGGTTGATGAGTGGATAAATGGGTGGATTTCTGGGTGAATCCATAGATGAGTGGATAAGTGGATGGATAGCCAGATGGATGGGTGGATGGATGGATGGATGGATAGCTATATTTGCTACAGGCGAACCAATGGAGGGGTGGGTGTATGGAAAGGTGAATGGACGGATGGAGCGAGGAAGCAAACAGGTATTACGGAATAACTTCTTGAAAAACAGTCATGAAAGGATGGACGGAAGGGGGAATGGATGGTCGGACGGAAGGGCGGATGGACAGTCGGATAGTAAGGTGGAAGGACGGATGAAGTAAGCGAGGAAAAGGCGGATTAATGGATGATTGCCTGAAAGAAGTTTGTGATGTATGAGTGGATGGATGATTTATGAGCTCCAGCCTGCTAATCATCAAAATAAGTTTGTTGAGTCACGGGCTTCTTCTATAACAGTTTCCGTAAAGACCCTGGAACTTGTGATGCCTTGCTTACATTAAAGTTTATTCGTCAGATGTGCCTTCATTTTGGTCAAGGGAACGCCTGATTGATCTTGATGCGTTAGTTCGGCCTTGTGTCGTGTAGTTCATGAGGCTTTGATGTGTAATGTTAACTCGCTGAGTCTCCTTTGACATTCTGAAGTAAATATCATCGTATGGCGTCAGCTGGAGCTATAGTTTTTCTTGACAAAGAGAGGATTAATGATGATAGTACTAGTTTCCTCAGACTCCAGTGACTCACTCTTAACTAAATAAAGTCCTCAGGCGTTAACTGCAGTATAATGTGAGAAGACGTGGACATGAAAGGATTAAATAGTTGGGTATTGGTGTTTTGTTTTTTACATTTTCTTAAAGTTTTATGCATTAGGGTCAGCATGTTGCTATAAATGACTGTCAGAGTGAGCTTAGATGTGTCTTTCTTGGGATATCTCAGGACAGTGTTCTAGGAAACCCAGTACTAAAAGTTGCTGTGCTTCTGTATGTGGAAACAGTGGACGGCACTTAGGGGAATGACTGATCATAGAGTGGGAGGAGCCAAGGGATGTGACGTCATAGGGACTGGCACACATCCCACTGGTTGGTTTGTCTCTGTGTGGAAAATTGTTGAGTGAATCCCGGAAGGCAAGCCTTCAATTAACAGCAAATGGAAGTATATCAAATGTAGGTACCCCATTGCTCTGACCGAGTGCTGATTGTCCTCCATTCTGGAAAGATGGTTCTACTGGAGAAGATGACTTAAAAGGTTTCAACCTCGTAGAGGGGCCAGCCCCCCTTGCGGGGTTGGCCTCCAGAAAGCGTAAGGCCCCTGGGAAATGGAGAAAGAACCTAGGGAGGGTGGTTAGACACAGATTCAACATATAATTCAGTTTCAGTGCAATAGAGGGGCTTGTGCTGCTAGTTATCATTTATTGTTTACATACGTGATATACAGATTGGCTCAGAAAATTAACTGAGCTTTTTGCTGATGATGCAACCCTTTTTTGCAAGTATTCCTTTCCTTGGTGATAAAGACTGTCAGTCAAACAAAAAGAGACTAATAACGAAGTAAGATATTTATCCCTTCAACATAATACCCTCCCTTTTAATTCCTCCTCCCGTCAGATTACTTATGGCTGTTTACCGAAAACCTCTCTGAGTGAAGGTAGTAAGAACAAACTTTTCTCTCCCTCAAATTGGAGTTAACCTCAGCAGTCCAGTTATGTAATTTGCAGTGCATTCTTGCTACCTCCAGGCGATGTTAATCAGCTCAGAAGAGAATTTTCGAACTGGAGGACTTAAATAGCATTCATTAAACCCCTTTACTATAATAGGTTTCTCGTCAGCTGAATAAAACTTCATGGTGGTAGTCAGAATAAGATTTAAATAATACAGCACTCGATTGAAGGAGGTAAACCAGAAAGGAGGGGACAGGAGATCGCGTTTGACACCGTGCCTTCTATCAATTCCAGTCGTAACTAAAAATTTTGTTTCTGCACGACATATAAACAATAGAATCATAGACTACAGTATATATTACCCATACACTTCAGTAGTATGCCATTGTCGCTGACAACAAATTCTACAACTTTCTTAGTTACGAGAAGAAAAATTAGTTTGCTTTACAGTTATGGGCAAAGATCCAACATAATTATAAGAGCGAGCGAGCAAAAGAAAGAGAAAAACGCGCGCTCGCGCAAATAAACACGTACACATAGACGCACAAAGACACAGAACAAACGAAAAAAAACACAAGCGCAAGAACCCAAACAACAGTGACGAACACACACACACACACACACACACACACACACACACACACACACACACACACACACACACACACACACACACACACACACACACACACACACTTTGTCCTATGTGTGAGTAGAGTCATTTATCTGGCAGACAGGAGGTAAATGAAAGACACTGAGCAAGACCAATTATGAGAGAGAGAGAGAGAGAGAGGGAGGGAGAGGGGTAGGGAGGGTCGAAAAAAGTTGATAAAATGTGGAATCAAATGAATAGCGTGATGGAGAGAAGGTGATAAAGAGAATGGCGAGAGGGAGAATAGCAAAATGGGGAAGAAATAAGGGAATATAGGAGAAGAACGGCATAGGGATAATAAAGATGGAATAATAATGTGACAAACGAAATAATAGATGGCAGAATATAAGGAAAGACAGATGACTGGGAGAAGGATAACGACTCACGGGAACAATGGAACGAACTGAGTAACATGAAGTGCAAAATAAAGAAACGGAAACAACAGAGACAAACTGAATAAAGAAAACAAAGAATTCCGAGTAGGCTAGAGAATAACGGGACGAGCTGAAGAACCTTAGGCAGAGAAAAACAGGAGGTAGATAATAAAAGAAGCTGAGAAAAACAGGGTGAATGAGTTAGAGGATGAGGGAGGGATGAGAAGAGGGGGATATGGCAAGAGAGCGAGGTAAACACACCTTTGTCCACTCCGCAGCCTCTTATACTGTGTCAACACCCTCTCTTACCCCTTGTATGTAGGATGTATGGGGGATGTGGGTGTATATCGGCGTGTTTGGGTAATGTATGAGGAATATGAGTGTGTATGGGGAATGTGAGTGTGTATGGGGAATGTGAGTATGTTTGGGGAATGTGAGTGTGTTTGGGGAATGTGATTGCGTTTGGGGAATATGGGTACGTATGGGGAATGTGCATGTGTATGGGAGTGTGAAAGTATATAGGAATTTTGAGGGTATATACGGTGTGTGGAGGTCTGTGGAGATGTGAATATATATTGGGGATGAGGGTGTTTATAGAAAATGTGGGTGTGCATGAAGGAGCTGGGTGTGTATAATGTGGGTGTGTATGGGGAATCTGGGTGTGCATAGATAATGTGGGTGTGTATGGGGAATGTGAGTACGTATGGGTATATTGGGGTTATTGTTGTTGCTCAACCCCAGTCTGCCTGTCCCAGCGGGTCCGTCGACCGCGGGTGTGTAACTGACTGTTTGGGGTCGTCCAATAATTTCCCTTCACCGTTGATGTTGTGTCTTCGTCTTAATGTAGCATGTGTTATGCAGTGCCCTATTCCCTGTGTAATGTTGTGTGGCCCTATTCTACAACCAGGGCACGTGTCATTTGTGATTTCACGCAACACAGTTCCAAAGCTGGTAACCGAGGGGGACAAGGTGACGTTCTGATCTAATCCTAGGTGGATGAACTCCATCAGCTCATTTGAAGGATGCTTCGGATTGGCGGATGTCTGGAGGGAGGCCTGGTAGTGCATTGTTCTGATCAGAATGTTGCATTGCTCTGCACATGAAACGAGTATATAGGTGTTTCTTGATTGCTACTGTAGGAATGTCCGAAAGTAAGTTGCTACTGAAGAGAATCTGTTAGTGTTTGTTTGGTGATTGTTTTATACGTCCATTTGGGTTGTTTGGTTCTGCCATGTAAGGATTGGCGTGTTGTGTGTTAGCACAGGCCGCCACGTAGAATTGTGTGCCTCTTATATTAGGATATTCCCTAACAGGACTTTATTTTCCAAGTGTAAATAAGCTGTGGGAGTGGTATGGGTGCAGTAAGTGATGATACATAGAGTATTGTTCTGTTGTAGTGGGTGTTTGGTAGGACTAGGGTTCATGCCCGGGAGGCATAGGACATCACTGATCAAATATACTATTTTTAGAGTACGGAGGGGGTTTCTTTTTTCTTTGTCTAAAATCTGTCCCTGAACATGTCCTGGGTGTACTCTGAGTCTGACAGTGCACTGCCTCTTGATGTCATGTACGTTGTCCTTGAAGATGAGTCCATTATCATAATTATGTCACTCCAAGGATCATAGTGGAGGGTATGTGGGGCACGAGTATATTGCTAAGTGTGACGCTAGAGTTATACCTGTGTTCATGTTTGCTGCTGGTGATGATTATGATGTTGGATTTGGCTGGAGCGATCGTCAGCCTTTTGTCCTTGCTTCATGTCTGAAGTGTGTTGAAGAAATCTGGTTGCAGTATGCAGGCTGTGTCTTATATGGTATGTGTTTGCTCTAGTAATGTCATCTACATGTAAAGCAGTGTTTGTAAGCAGTTGCTCTGTAGGAATATCGTGCATGTATAGGTTGGAAAGTGTGGAGGAAACAACGGTGTGCCATGTGGAACTTCATTAAGGAAATTTCATGATCGCGGTGACTTCTCATGCGGTGTAGTATGTGTTTATCAGCGAAATAGGTAGTTGGCAAGCCAGCATTTAGTGCTTTCTATGTTTGTGCTTTATATTTTGGTGATATGTTTGCACTCGGGGTTGGCATCAAATTATTTAGTAATGTTTATTATTGTAAAAAATAAACGTTATGCTGGTTTTCTTAAGTCGTCCCAAATCTGTCCTTCGTCTTGACCAAAATAACTGTATTCTAAGGTCAATGTGCTTTCCATTATAAACTCATTCTGTTTCTTCTCGCACCTCAAGGAAGACCACTTCAACAAATTTACTTCTTTCCACTTGTATAATTTTTTGCCTATCCCTCTGAAGAAAATAAACTTTTTGCACATTTTTAAGCGTCAGTTTAGACGTGTGATGATCTATCTCTTCCCTTCTCTGACTGTCTCATGACTGTCATTCAGATCCATGCTAGTGTACTTTCTGTCGCATTTTATGATGTAACATCTGCTGTTCCCAATAACAGTACATATTTCAGCTTTGCCACAGGACCCTAGGCAAAACCTTTCGTATTTGCTTGGCAGCTTTTACCATTCTTTCTTGCTTGACATTTGTGTTCATTCATACCCTCTGCCTAACGGCTTACAGCTTTAAATCTCCTGCATTTCCGAAATCTGTGATTCTCTCTTTAGTTGTAGGATCTGTTAAGATATTTCTGTCCAAAATCTTTCCTTTCCACTGTTGGTATGGGTGCTATTATATGCATTGCGTTAGCAGACTTAGGCTTCTTTCAAATTCTGGTCACCCTCATTTACAGGATCTGGGTAAAAACCTTTGCTGTTGTGCTAGACACTTCAGAGATTTTTGACCGAGTCTAGCACAGATTTTCGATTTCCAATCTGCATTCCTTTGGATTTTATTCTTCTGTCTGTACCTTACATTTCGTTTCATTTTTGGTCATACTGTTGTTTCTGTTGTAGATTACCTCTACTCTTCTTCTAAAGCAGGCAACAGGAATGATACTCAGTGTTTGTGTCTTTTCACAGACTCTCCTTCTAGTAGTCCTCTGTGATCTGTAAGTTTAGCCCTATCAGCTCAAAAGGCTTCATATAGATAGATAGATAGACAGATAGATAGATAGATAGATAGATAGATAGACGTCTGATTATCCACTGCAGCAGCCGTCTGAGTATCCACTGCAGGACCGGCCTATCCCGACCGAAGTCGGGACGATATATATATATATAGATAGATAGATAGATAGATAGATATAGATATAGATATATAGATAGATAGATGGATAGATAGATAGATATAGAAAGATAGATATATATATATATATTTATATTTATATTTATATTTATATATATATATTCATATATACTTCAACACTCATGAGATGAGGCTGTGGCGCACCTAGTTTCATAATTATCTTTTACTTGTGATTTAGCCAAAAGAAGCTCTGTAAATTTTGTTGTATACAAAACCTAATTCCTCCACTTTCAGTCTGCCGAAATCTTCAACAAGAATATCTCTTCATACTCAGCCGCACACTACTCTATCCTTCATCATTTCTTCCTATTCTCGGCTTTTCATTCTCTCGAGATCTGACATGGAAACTTTCACATTACTTCCCTTGCAAATTTCGCTCCCCAGATATTGAGTGTTGAACCGACTTCGTACTCTCTTCAGCCATGTGCAGCTGCTGGCTTTGCCCTTGTGTGGAGTAGAGCTCACATGTGTGAAGGGTTTCCCACAAACGGTTCTTTCTAACAAGGAGTAAAAGGTTTTCGTCTCCACTTCCCACCTATATTGCTGACTCGCTACAACTCTCTCTTGGCCGCTGTGTTGCGTTTCTCTCTCTCTCTCTCTCTCTCTCTCTAATTCAGTAGTCATTGCTTTCCTGAACTGTCTCTTTGCATCTGTACTCCATTAGGTCGGACAGGGAGCACCTGTCTTGCAACTGTAACGCAAAAGTTTGCTGGTACTGTCAGTCAGTTAATGTGTGCAACTGGTCAGTTCAGGAACTTTCTATCCCAAGTTGTAGTTCTCGCCGCCTATCGTTTTTTTCGGCGCTTTAAGTCCAGGTAGCTCGAAATGGACAGATATTGATTTTGGCTTTATTTTGTTGAATTTAGCTGTTAATGGACAATTTTACAAGTGCATGCTTTTGATTATTTCTTTTTGCATTAAAAGGAATCACCAGTCTTCGTCAGCGATAAAGACCTATACATCATAGTACCCACAGTCGACAAGGCAAACATCCAAAATAAGCAAGCAAACACCAAACCCGCCCACCACCCAAAAAAAAAAAAAAAAAAAAAAAAGACTGGGGCCGTTTCCATGATCATTTTGGCGCGAGTATAATCTAAACTAGCGTAATGACCGTGCCGTAACAAAAACTGTGGGTGGGTGAGAGCGGCGGGATCGGAATGTTTGGGTGGGCGGCATTAGCGCTGGCAATAACCTCAGATTTACAGCAGCCACCAGATTCATTATTACCCTCGCTGTAACGAGCAGGAGGGAGGGGGAGAAGGGTGGAGGGAAGAGAGAGAGAATGGGTACGAAGTGAGAGGATAGGGGCGGGAGGGATGGTGGGGCTATAAGGAGGAAATAATGGTTGAGGTCTTGGGAGAGAGAAGGGAAGCGGGGAGGTAGGGAGAAGAAAGGAAGGAGAGGAAAAGGAGAGGAGGGAAAGATGTGAAAGGGAGGGAAAAGGAAGGAAGGAAGGTGGTGAGGTAGGGAGATGAAAGGAAGGAAGGGAAAGGAAGGAGAGAGGAAGATCTTATGAGGGAAAGGGAGAGGGAAGGAAGGTCGAGAGGGGAGGGAGGACAAGTAAGGGGGGAATGAAGATCAAGGAAAGATAAGCAAGGAAGATGGAAGGAGGGAGGAAGAAATGAAGGTGGAGTGGGGGAGAAGGAAGAGGAGAGGAAGGTGAAGACTGGGGAGGGGGAGGCAAGGCAGGAGGGGGAAGGAGGATGGGGGGAAGGGAAGGGAAGTGTGGAGAGTGGGGGATACAGAATAACAAATGTAGTGGCACAGATACGCGGATACACAGATAAACAGACACAGACATTAGCATATGCACACAAAACAAAGCTGAGGAAGGAGTACGGAAGATAGATATACGGATATTATAAACAACAGATTTATATGTACGTACAGAACTGTGGGTGAGCAAATACACATATAAATAGTCCTATACGAATCAGTGAACAAAACACACACACACACACACACACACACACACACACACACACACACACACACACACACACACAGTAATAATGAAACGACAGGCGAAACGAGTAGTGAGAGGGAAAAGAAGTATGCACTACCCACACTACCTGGCAGAGAGAGAGAGAGAGAGAGAGAGAGAGAGAGAGAGAATGGTTACGTATTTTGTCCATGGCTTTATTAAAACTATGAATATAATTTTAGTCGAGTTTGTGCCTTAATGAATTCGCCATGTTTCGATATAATTGCTCGTGACTGAACTCCCTTTAACCTGTCTCTCTGCACCATACAGTAATTGCTTTTACACCGATTGGTATCCGTATTTAATTATTTAGTAACGATCCAGGAGTCTGCAAATTACCTCTCTCATGGTCCGAACAGTTGTAGTATTTTATTCTATCCAGCACCACACAGTTCTGTTCAGCAGAGAGTGAGTCACAGGGAAAAGTCAACAGTCAGTGCAGCAGTTGGTGATTGACAATATAAGACGTTCCAAGCAGATTACACTAAGTACTAAACTTGTTGCTACTGGGATAAAAATGTGCCCGACTCGTAGACCAAATAAAATATGCTGATTCTCTTTTCCCAGCGCGTCAGGATTTCGTGCTATGCATATGGAATTATTACAATAAACTGCCTAGAGGCAACGCAGAGTAATTGGATTAATAACTTGATATTAAAGGCCTTTCACTCTATGTATATCTCAAGCATCCTTCTGAAATCATTCAGAATGTGATTAGTTACTCATTCATGACGGAAACATGCGGTAATCCAAAGGTGATTTCTTTTTCTCTTCAGAGTGCAGCTAAGTTATGCAAATACAAATGCTTCTAGGACCTACTGAACAGCCTTGATGACGTCAGTCATTATGTTTTAAGAGCCTGACTTACCTCGCAGACATACAGTTAGATGGTGCAGTGTGCCATATAAACCACTGATGAACTCTCAAAAATTCTTCTTGCTTAACATCCAATTCGGCATTATGAAAAACATTGTAAGTATATTGATTCATGACGGTAGTGGCTTCTAGTATCTCAGAAAGAGTTTGACGCCGAGGAAACTGATATTACTCTAAGGAGGCATTGTCGTATTGTCACATATCCTATAATTGATCTATGACCCTAAGTTCAAAAATAAACTGAAATCGCTTGAATCTACAGTATTCATGTCGTCTGTGCAGAACTTTCTTGGATACCACAGAGCAGAAGAGTAGCCTATGCGGAATCACTAGGCATGTTACTGTAAAGGCTTATCAGCGAAGAGGCAAAATGATGATTCTTGTTTTAATTTCCTTCCATTTTGAACAATTTGAGCATCTAGCTAAAAATCTCACTTCCGACTTAAAATCGTCGACCCAGAATTATTAAAACCTTTTAATTCCCTTATTGTCAGACAAGAAAAATTCGTTTATGTAGTTGTATATTATCATTAAACTGTGTGTAATGCGATGTTAAGTTTGTGTTAATGTTCGTGGACATTGGGTTGAAGATTCCCTTCTCTGTTGTCTGTCGTCCTCCTCTCGCGGGATAAGGAGGAAGTTGAAGGACGTTTGTATAACGGGGCAGAAGAGCCGACTGAATATATCGATGCAGCCACGTGGATGGGACCCTTTCCAGCACGGGTATGTTTGGTTAGATGAGACTGATGTCTTAAGTTGAAAATGAATTTGACTAGACTGCATTACACTGGGTTAGTCTAAGTGTTAGTACAGTGTTGGATATTCGATTGTTTTAACTTAGTTTTCATGACTGATGTACAAAATGTTTCATTAATATGATGTACAAATATGATCTGCCTTTGGTTAGGTTAGATTGTGTTGGGATCAGTGAGGTTAAGTAAGAACTGATTGAGCTAGAATTATTCAAAGGATATGCTATTCCTGACTCGATACTTTGAGAACACTATCGCTTATATTAGGCTGTGGTATGCTGAAATAGTCCAGCTGACGTGCTAAGCTGGATTTGCATAGGACAGATAAGTTTAATATGGTTTTACAAGACTCACACAATTGTTAGTTTGATCATTTTGCACCGATGACGAATGCAGACTTGAAAGTACCTGATAAACAGAAAAAATGAAATATGACGATTAGCAGAAGACAAGAAAACATAAAAAGAGAGGGGAGACAAAAGATGCAACGATGAACAGGGAGAAATGGAGAAATATGCGTGAAAGATGAGTTAGGGAAGAGGGAAGAAATGAAGGAGTGATAGGAGAGAAAATGAGAGATGAAATGCAGGAAAGAATGGAGAATCAAAGAGAAAGGAAGCGGAGAAGAGAGAGAGAGAGAGAGAGAGAGAGAGAGAGAGAGAGAGAGAGAGAGAGAGAGAGAGGGAGAAGGAGGAAGGGAGAGAAGGGAGGAGAGTAATAGCAGAAGTGAGACAGGAGAGAAGGAGGGATGGAGAAGTAAGGGTGGCAGCCTTTGATATTGGAGCAAGGCAGGTGAAGGGCAAGGAGACGGCGGTGACGGAAGTGGGGGAGAATGTGGGGATGAGGAAGGGAAGGATGGTGAAGGAGAGGATGGAGGGTGGAGTGGCTGGATGTTGGGTGATAGTGGTGGAGGAGGATAGAGTGTGAAGATGGAGGAGAGAAAGTGAAGAATCGTTAATTCATTGGACAGTTATAACATCCTGTTCAGTGTTCCAGGAAACCAAATGGACACTTCAGATCGATGACGTATTCATATTTATCCAGCTAAGAAATTTTTTTCAGCCCAGAAAGGTTTAATATAGACAAAATCATCTCTTCCACCACTAAAATTCCTTCCTCGGTTGAATATAATCATCTAGTGGAGTCTATATACCGAGGCTTTTTCCCCCAAGGGGGGTAGCCGAGACAGGACGACACAATTACCTAATTAATCATCCACACACACACATTGACTCATACCTTAGCCTCTAAGGGAAAAAAGGATCGCTCCTCACCGCACCACACCGCACGAGGGTCAGCTGCGCGTTGCAATCCAGCGACATCGGCAGCAGAGCCCGGCAGCAGAGCTTGGTACTGATGAAAATGGGAAAAAAAAAAAAAGTAATCGGTTTTGTGAATAAGGATAGTGACAGCGTAGCATCAAAATTCTTACTGGGTGTTGGAACATTAAGTATATTATTCATTATCTTAGTGTCAGAAATTATCTCATATATCTGAAGTCAGACATAGATAGTTGTTGTATAATGCATTACTGCGAAAATCAAGGTATGCAACTAAATTAATACACTGAGATAGGAGTTACTCATGGAGCTATAACTAAAACACACACACACACACACACACACACACACACACACACACACACACACACACACACACACACACACACACACACACACACACACACACACACACACACACACACACACACACACACACACACACACACACACACACACACACACACACACACACACACACACACACACACACACACACACACACACACACACAGTTTTTGTGACTATATATGTTTACATCTGCACCTCGCTAGGAAAATGAACCTGGAGTGCTGAGAGGTCTCGGGACATCTTCCTTGCTCTGACGATGTCTACAGAAACAGACGAAAACACGACACTCAAGTTTGAGAGAGAGAGAGAGAGAGAGATTCCTTGACCGAAGATTTTTTCCAAATTTGATTATTCCTGGAGTTTCATTCTCACAGGATTTTTTCTTGGAAAGATCATATTACAGGTATCTCTCTTGCAAAATCTGCTTCCATGAGATTAGGTGTAGGTGTATTAAGCCAACTTCTTGTCTTATATACTCCTGTACAGCTGTTGACTTTTTACATGGATGTTCTTCGCCCCTGTGCGGAGCACAACTCTCATGTGGGGGGAGGGGAAGGCTTCCCACAGACAATTCCTTTCAGCTGGGTGGAATCAAAGGCTTTTCGTCTCATTAACTCTCATCCTCTTACTGACTCCCTTCAATCTCTGTCTTTTCGCCGCATGGTTACCTCTTTATCTCATTTCTGTCGCTATTTCAATGGTCACTGCCCTTCTGAAAACTGCATGCATCCCTCCTCCATTATGGCTGACGCGTGGCACCCGTTTGAAAGCAAACTCTAACTGTTTTTTCTATCCAACTCTCTAATGCAAATGTTATCCTAAGTTAACCTTCATATATGCAACAGGTCACTTCTGGAACTGTCTTCTTCTGTATTCCTTCTGTCTATGACCTCCAGTCTTTTAGGCACATTATGTGTCCCAGACATCTCAAAATGAACGGGTTTGGCCCTTTTTTTTTTTTTCTAAAGGGGAACAGTTTTGTGGATTTTTAGCCTTTGGTTCCTTCTTCAATGCATAGGAAACACACACACACACACACACACACACACACACACACACACACACTACAATATGTAGGATCCCAAAACTAAGCCACTGCATTCTGGGTGTTCAGAAGTAGCAGACTCACCTATTGCTCTGGCGGCATTACTCGTACATTATCAGCAACAAGAGGAAGTATTCAGAGAGTGCAGCACCGGCGCCCACCAGTTGGACAAAGGTTCGAACACTTTTCTTTGCTTAGTGTTGTAGACTGTCGACCGATTACCGTCAAAATCGAATTGCGTCATCCTTGTGTAACCCTTAACTCTTCCACTAAATTTGATCGAAATAGGATCAAAACTATGTAAGTTGACCTTGACATTGTTTCCTTTCCCTCTAACCTTGACTTTCGATGGATTGTTTTCAAAATCGATTACTTTTATCCTTGCCTTACCATGACTCATTCCACAAGTTTTCATTAAAATAAAAAAAATAGTTTTAGTAGATCTTGCTATGTGACCTTGACCTTTGACCTGTCGTTCTCAAAAACAGTAGGTAACCCCTTGGATGATCCTCAAATCATCCTCCAAGACTGGTTCAGAAAAGATCAGAACTGTTTATTACATATTTTGATCAACATTGTGTGTGTGTGTGTGTGTGTGTGTGTGTGTGTGTGTGTGTGTGTGTGTGTGTGTGTGTGTGTGTGTGTGAACAGAGTAACTCAAAAAGTTTTCAACGTAGATTAACCAAACCCTGTGAAAGTATTAAAGGTCAGCCAGCGATTTTTTTAATAGGTCAGACACAGGACCAGGTTAAAGTTTGACTTCCCTCATCAGCTTAAGCAGATTCCCTCAACAGAGATCAAATTTGGTAGAATTCTTGAGGGTCATGCAAGAACGAGGGGGTTCAATTTTGAGAACAAGCACTCAAAGATCAAAGTCATAAGGCAAGGTCTAATTTGGTGGGTGGGTGGGGCGTTTACCCTACGAGGATACAGCTGGAGATAGACTTCATAATTCATTCCTTGAGGGCCAGTAGTTGTACGTGTACAAAACTTCCAATTTCCCACCCCGGCGTTATTAACCACCGTTCACATGGTATACATGCTACAGTTGCACCTTCGCTCATTGTACTTAACTGTAGCACCGGATTATTATTATTTCTTTATATCAGACTCTTCCCTTCATCAGCCTGGGATTGAACTCACTCCCTTTCAGACAACAGATCACTTATCTTGCCATGGTGGTCTGGGGGAGGATGACAGTAGATGGAATATCCGACATTCATTGTGGCAGAAGAGAGTATGAAAAATATATTGTTGAGCTGTAGGAGAAGGAGGGATATGAGCAGAAAGAAAGTGGGAATACTAAGCGAAGTTTGAGGTAAGCAATCCTTGAAGAGACACCAAGTAAGAATAAGGAAGATATTGGCTTAGGATAAGAGATACACGAGTAGCAATGAGAGGGGTCGGAGAAACATGAAATGGAGTTTCAAGAGGTTGCAGCCCGATGTGGCAGTTTATATTTTTTCCTTGCTGCGTACAGACCATTATTTTTAGCTTAGGAGAGGCCTTTAGTATTGACGTGATCAGTGACGGCTTCATCTAGCCCCTCCATCTCGAAAAATCTCTCTGAAAATTTCTACAGTCGTTCGGAGATGGAAAGAATATTATAAATTAGATAGCCTCTGGCTGAAGGAGTTAGGAATGTGATGGAAGCGTATTGTGTGAGGAGCCTGTGGGATGGGCAAGAGGTGGTGCAGGGTGAAACAGGGAATTGAGGGAGTTTAAAAACGGCCAGTATTCTCATCAGCGTAGGAGGCTTTCTTGCACCTCTTCCTTGGCGATTTATAGTAGTTTGTCTGTTCAACCTTACTTTTCTCTTAGCACCCTTATATGTATCCTTTCAACGTAGACTGCATAAATATAGGAAATGAAATGTTAGCTGTTTGCGGCTGGATGTGGTAACCATTACACCACCGCCTCCCCCAAGCTCTACTCAACCCCACCAGACGTCGTTAAGGGACATAACTGTTCAAATACACGCACCAACCATGATATATAAATTTCTGAACAGAGAAAAGCTTGAACTGGGGTTGCAGTTCTCCTCCTTAAGGATCTTTTCTTACTCTTCTTCTTCTTCTTCTTCGTCGTCGTCGTCGTCGTCGTCGTCGTCCTTTTCTCTTTCTTCCTCTCCTCCTCCTCCTCCTCCTCCTCCTCCTCCTCCTCCTCCTCCTCCTCCTCCTCCTTCTCTTCTTCTTCTTCTTCCTTAACTACTTCTGATGCTCCTTCGCTTCATTTTATTCTAATTTTTAATCTCATCATCATCATAATCATCATTCACTTCCTCTCTTCCTCCTCCTCCACTTTTCCTCCTCCTGCTCCTCCTCCTGCTCCTCCTCCTCCTCATCCTCATCCTCCTCATCCGCATCCTCATCCTCCTCCTTCATCGTCACCTAAGCGTGCTTAATCCTCTTTAACACGTTAATAATACTTGATGACACTATACTCTATGACAGTTTGATCTCCTTGGTGGGCATCAGATTAATGAAGGAGATTTACCTTCATTTGCATTACCTTCTTTCCATTCACTCTCAGGCTCCCATAACTCACTCCCAGCTGAATAAAATAGTCTGGGCTTAGCTGGAAAAACTACCAGAAAATGCGTGGCAATGAGGAAGTTTATTGTAAAAGAATTAGCACATGTCGACTCCTACACATACTCTTGGCTGGATAATTTGTCTGATGTTAGCTGGAAAATAAATCTTGAGGTGACGTGGGCATGAGGGATTAGGTGATACTATAAACACCCTCATGCCCCTATGAATCCCTCAAACTGAACATAATGGTTAGGTCTTAGCTAGAATAACTCCTAGATATGTTACGATTAGTATTGAATTATTAGTGATGGTAATGACACTCAGGTTCCTACACTCACACTAAATTGATTGCAATAGGTAGACTTCAGGTTAAGTACGAGAATGAGTTGACGTGTCAATGAGAGTTAAAGGTGACAGTCTGAACACACTCATCCTCCTGTGTCTAACTCTTTTCTAGATAATATCACTAGTCTCTCTGCTGACTCCTTATAAAATCTCTCTCTCTCTCTCTCTCTCTCTCTCTCTCTCTCTCTCTCTCTCTCTCTCTCTCTCTCTCTCTCTCTCTCTCTCTCTCTCTCTCTCTCTCTCACTCTCTCTCTCACCTTAGCTTTATTAACTCCTCGAAATAACCTCTCCGAAAGGGAAATAAACTTGACTCTACGCTCTCTCTCTCTCTCTCTCTCTCTCTCTCTCTCTCTCTCTCTCTCTCTCTCTCTCTCTCTCTCTCTCTCTCTCTCTCTCTCTCTCTCTCTCTCCGTTCTGGATGCCTATAGCGAGAAAATATAATGGAGGGTATTCAGCCATTTTGATATTCGGGGAGCTTGAGTGGCGTCACCTGGGAGTGTGGGACGCATTTAGAGCCAGAGGAGATTTGCCCTTCACTGACAGAATTTGTGTGTGTGTGTGTGTGTGTGTGTGTGTGTGTGTGTGTGTGTGTGTGTGTGTGTGTGTGTGATAGTTCTTGGAATGTGACGTGCTGTGGTCTCGAGCTTATGTAAGAGTTTTCCCTGGAATTCGTTCCTCCTTGGAATCTGGCTGTGAGTAGTGTGTGTGTGTGTGTGTGTGTGTGTGTGTGTGTGTGTGTGTGTGTGTGTGTGTGTGTGTGTGTGTTTCTGTCTGTCTGTCTGTCTTTTTCTTTCTGCCTGTCTGTCTCTCTGTTTGTCTGTGTTTTGTCTTTGAACGTATCTAACTCCTTCACTACACTGACACGCTGTATATTTTGTTCCTGCCACCACCAGACGATTTCACTCACCTTAGGAAAGATCTCTCGTGATGAAAGGGGTTAAATAAACCTACTGTATATCTAACCTCTACAGTTGGAAAATACGCCTCAAAGCTGAATAAAATGGTTTAGAACAAAATCGACAGGAGAAAGCAATACAAAACGGGAATTATCTTGAGCTGTTATGTGGCTTGTGATGAGGTGTGAAGAGTGGAAATACGACTTGTCTGCGCAGATATATGCCCATGGCTTGTGTGTGTGTGTGTGTGTGTGTGTGTGTGTGTGTGTGTGTGTGTGTGTGTGTGTGTGTGTGTGTGGATGGCGGAGGTGATGATGGCCGTGGTGGCGGAAGTTTTTAAAGAATTACCCAAGTTAGCCACATTATAAGAGTGACATTGGCTTCCCTTTCATGTAGCGTCGTGAGCGTGGCGTGAGTGAAGGCCAAGTTAGCTAAGATTAGGCCAGGAATTAGTGATGGATGTTGAAGGTCGTTCGTGTGAGTGCTGGTTCAGTCACTTTCACATTCTTTCTTATACACATTTTCTTACTTTTATTTTCCAAGTTTTTGTCATTTTTTTCTTTTTCCTTGATTATTTAGATTCTTTTTTTTACCTTTCAATACAAGCACTAATTCTCAGGGAAATGATATATAAGTGAAGGCCAAGCAGGAAGGAATAAAAACCAGTAATTATAGGGTGAAGCAAATAATGTGACACAGCAGAGCAATGATACAAGACAGTGTAATGTAAGCGGATTCACACTGAGGCACCTACTTTCTGTCTCTGTCATCATTATAGCAACCCACTCAGTTCGATGATGTCCTCTATATTCCTTCCATCATCAAAATCTCTTATTCAGGTTAGAGAAGACTTTTTGACCTGGAGGGTTTTTTAGATATACCACTTTTTTTTAATTCATTTTTTAATTCATTTTTCCTTCCTCTATTGTGTTATTGCAAAAAAAAAGTTAACCCCTTCTGAGGTACATGTCTTACTTCAACTTTATTAAATATTAGTGGTTTGAAAAGCAGGATTAAATAACGGCGTCTTCGTAGTAAAGAGAGTTAATTAAGCACTCCGTCGTTCATTATTAATTTCTTGTAGGTATTCACGTATCTCTCTGCCATGGCTCTCTCAGTAAGGACCAAAGCCAGTCTGTCAGTTCTCTTACTCTTATTTTCACTTCCAGATTTCAATTAAAAATAAACCCAAACACTGAGGTAGTTCCCATTCCAATTAACCTTCAGGGTATTGGTGAAGTATTGTCCTATTCGTTCCTTCATTGTTTATTCATCTCTCTCTCTCTCTCTCTCTCTCTCTCTCTCTCTCTCTAAAAAGAAAAATCTACCTTGCCCTTCTTCCTCCCCAGAAAATAAGCATCCTGTCTGATTTTTTACCTCGAAGTTTGAGTCATTTTTCACATCAAATTATCAGAAGTTTGGACATCAGCTCTGGCCAAACACACCTTCAGCGGGGAGACGGAAAGTAGGGGGTAGGGAGGCGACGGGAAGGAGGAAGAAGGCTGTACGGGAAGAAGAAAAGGGGAGGTAATGAGACGAATAGTAGAAGAGGTAAAAATTTAGAATTAGGGGGAGGAGGACGAGGAGGAGGAGCAGGAGGAGGAGGAGATGGAGAAGGAAGAGGAAGAGGTGGAGGAGGAGGAGGAACTGTGAAAGGTCATCAAAAAAAAAAAAAGAAAGAAAGAGGAGGAGAAGGAGGAGGGATGAAAGTATAGGTAGCAGGAGAAGGAAGAGGAGGAGGAGGAAGAAGAAGAGGAGGACGAGGACGAGGATGAAAGAAGGAGGGATAGATGGAAGGAATGAAGGAAGGAAGGAAGGAAGGAAGGAGGGAAAGAATAACAGGGAGCAGGAAATAAAGAGAAAGTGAATGAGTTGGAATTTAAAGTAGGAAAAAGAGGCAGAAAACTGTAGCAAGTGGAAAAGTAGAGGAAAAGGGGAAGAAAGGAAAGACACCAGAGAGGAGAAAGAGCAAAAGAGAAAGGAGGATATAGTAGCGAGTTGATTAAAAAAAAATGGAAGCTGCACGAGAAGGAGGAGAGAGAAACTGAGAGGAAGAAGAGGTGTTTGAGAAGAGAAAGAGAAGGGAATGAGGAAGGGTTTGAGTTGATTAGAGGAAAGAGATGGGAAGCTGAAGTAAGCGTAATAGAAAAAGAATGCATGAAGAGTTTACAGAGTAGAGGAAAAGAAGGAGGTAATCAGATGCGTGAATGAGATCGGAAGTTATGAACAGGGGGTGGAGGAGGAACAGGAGGAGATGATGGAAGAAGAGGAATTAAAAAGAGAGAGCAGGAGAGAATGGAGAATGATGAAAGAGGAAATCAACGTGAAGCACAAACGAGTAGGAAATTGCAGTAGGAGATGGCGAAGGAAAAAAAGAATAGAGGGGAGGGAAGCAAGGAAAGGAAGTATGGAATAAATGAAGAAATTACTGAGAGAGTACAGAAGAAAATAAGAGGAGCAGGAATTTTCAAGCGAAGAAACAATTGAGAGAGAATTGTTGATATAATAAGAAGAGAACAAGAAACAGATTTAGTAATATGAGGAAATAAAACTAAGGAGGATTGTGCAGTAAGCTGAGGAAATAAAAGACTGTCGTGGCAGAAGAATGATGAAGTGAGGAATAGGAGTAACAATTAAGTAATGAGACTGTAAGGGGGGGAGGAGATGGGAAAAAGACGTATGGAATATGAGACTTGAGTAAAAAGATATTATGACATAGATTTTGATGGCAGGTTGAAGAACAAACTGACTGAGAATCTAACGAGTATGAAGTGAATGTCGGCAATGGAGGTAAAAGACTGAGAGAGGAGAATAGTAGAAAAATTTAAGGAAGAAAATGAAAGGACCAAATTATTAAAAAGGAAGTTGAGAAAACAGGAAAAAAAAAAAAAAGAGGAAGAAAGAGAACAAAGCAAGGAAGAGGAATCGATTTGGGTAGAGTGAAAGAAAAAGGGAGGGGGGGGGGGAATTTGCCAGAGCTCAGCGTGTGAGAAAGGGTGGGTGTGTGAGGAAGATGCTAAAGGAGAGGGGAAAAAATGAGGGAGGAAGTTAGGATCATGAGGAAGTACGCAAGAGAAAGTTAAGAAGGCGTGATCAGACAATGAGAGAGAGAGAGAGAGAGAGAGAGAGAGAGAGAGAGAGAGAATAGATCTGTTTACTAGAGAATGGCAAAAAAGAAGAAACATGAATAACAAAATCAGTTCAGAATAACAAAATATCATAAGAAATAATGAAAGAGATACGGTGCATCGACGAAAATGACGTGGGGACGGGTTGTGAGCTGAAGTAAGAAATTGCCTAATCAAGTGTACGATCGTAAAAGAGAGAAGAAGCTAAAAGAAAAATGTTCAAAGGGGAAAATGAGAAGGGGGGCGAGTGGCGAGACTGGAAGACAAGTTAATTCTCTCAACAGTTCGGGGGAGACCTGAGAGAGTGAGGAAATGAGAGGAAATAAGCTAGACGATGGAAAAAAAAAAAAGTCACAAAAAAGATACAGAGGGCGTGAAAGGGGAACTGAAGGAGGAGAGATGGAATGTGAGAGGAAAGGAACGATTAAGGAATTGAAAGCTGAGTTATGTGAAACTAATTTTTAGAGGAATTTTAAGTGGAAACGTGAGGGAGAGAACGTAGGTTTGGATTAGAAGACAACGGCAACGATGGCGAGAGAGAAAGGATCCCCAAGAAATGTCATAGGAGAGGGGAAGCATTTACTTAGAACAAACCCTCTCATCATCAGAACACCTCTATAGTTTTGTTCCAGATATCTTCAGACGATCTTATATAGCAGAGTCATTGAAGCTCGAGAGTCTGCACTTCACTACTGACTCTCTCATGAGCAAAACTCTAGTATGCTACAAGTGATCGTGAGCCCTTCGGGCCCCTCGCACTTGCTCCTGCGGAGGGCTCTAGCGTTTATGTGCTGTTTTAGTGTTATGTTGTCACTTGGATTTTTTGCAGCTAACCAATTGATCGTGTTATTTGCAGCTTCGGGAATGGAACCCAAGTTGTTCGAACGCAAGTCCGAAGTACACACACAGACACACGGCTACTGCTACAGTTTTATTTTAGCACTACCTCTGGGCAAAAATTCTATGGAGATCCTATGCCGGGCTTCGGGAGCAGCGTTTTTTGGTCAGAATGTGATCGCTCATTAAATACAGTAAAAGTTTTTCAATCATGATGGGACCATGTTTTTTCACATCAGCGATTTTTTTGCGATTTTTGTGCCAATTTTGGTGCGATTTGAATATGGAGTTTCGGCTGCCCATCACACACACACACACACACACACACACACACACACACAAACACACACGGCTAGTGCTATTGTATATTAGATATCTGCGGTAACGGCTGGCGATTTTATTCAGTTGAATGTTAGTCGTAGGAGCGAAGGAGTTAAGTGTAGAAGCACAAAGACAGAGCAGTCAAGAATATTGTTGTTTATGGAAAAAAAAAAATGAGAGGACTATTGGACACTAGGAATGCTTGGCGTCCCACTTACCAGCGTCTGTATCTCACGACACAACGCTTCTGTATTCGTATATCCATCCCTTTATGATTGTTTGCGAAGTCCGGGAAGCAATTTTTTTTTTTCCGGTGTACTTGGTCATCCAATCATGTTGGCAACGTCGGATTGCGTGCCTCGAGAAAAGACTCGACAAAATTGCCCCTTCCTCATCCCCCCAAGCAAAATAGGGCATTGTGCTGAATTATCGTTAGGTTAGGCCTAATTTGATTCGATATCAGTAGGTTTAACGTCAAAACACGTCTTTTCTGATAATTTCATGATTTGATTAGTCGAACTGTCTCATTTATTCCCGAGCGAAGGTACGACGTTGCCGAGTCATTTCTCGCTGAACTCGCACCGACGCTGCCATTATGACTGAATAAGTAAGTGTATTCGAAGAAATAAATACGCGTCCAGGAAGACAGATCAACACTGATTGCATATGCAAGAGTTCGACTACAGAGTCCAGCAGAACCCTTTTAGGTCATTAAGTAAGGTGTCGTGTAATGTGTAGTGAGGCGTTGAGATAGGATTACATTTTAGTGCGGATATTAGGAATTTCATCTCATCCCGTGTAACACTGATAAAGCGGCCAGGGAAATATTCAAAGTTTTGTGTGAGTGCACTTTTTCTTGCAGATTAGGAAAAGACTAGATTACGTGGATTCTGATATCCTGACAACTGATTTATTTTCACAGAGGAACTGTAATGCCTGAAAGACTCAGTGAAATGCCGCATTTTGTTAGCTTACCCATGCTGTACATGATCAGGTGTCTCTTGGTGATGCAAGATGGCCCTGTGAAAGTCTGGTAACTCGCTTCCTCCTTTTTAATAAGAGACATGCCATATGTACATTGAGTCATATAAAGCAAGCTAAAGTGTGCTAGAAGATGTATTAAGGCTTTATTTTGTCCGAGAACACGTGAAAGAAAAGAAAACATGAAACACTGTATATCAAAGGGAGAAAAGTGTATGAAGAGGAAGTGTGAGTGAGCCATACGTACAAGAATCATGGCCGTAAACGGGTAGAAGTATAGTTGTGAGTGTGCCCGTCAAATGAAGCTGAACGAAATATAAGAATGGAAGTGAGAGGTATCATTATAGACAACTGTATGGAAAAGTTTTGAGAAATGAAATTATGAGCGTAAGGGGTCAGTAGTCTGAAAGTGAAAGAACTAGAACAATGCTTGAGATTTTATAGAGCGAGAAAATTAATCGGAATGCATACGAGGAAGAAAATATATTAGATTGCGTGATAGGGAACAATAAAGGGAACGTGTGTGTGTGTGTGTGTGTGTGTGTGTGTGTGTGTGTGTGTGTGTGTGTGTGTGTGTGAGAGAGAGAGAGAGAGAGAGAGAGCTGAGATGAAGATGTTCGATTAAGAAGGAATGAGAAACAATCAAAGAGCAAAGTTTCTACAAGTTTTCAGAGATATATTAGCGAACCTACGTGGATAATTTATTCTGACCAGCTTGAGAGTCAGATGGGTAAAATAAAATTTGGTGATAAACAGAGAATGTATAAAGGCAAAATTAACGCTGATGAGAGAGAACTCGGCGTCCAAAATGAGTCCAGGAGTACCAGCTGGAAGTAGGGGGTAGGTACACTGCTGGCGATCATGAGTTAGGGCCTCGGTATACAGTGAGGTCGGAATCTGATATATTCTGAAGCAAATGGTCGATTAAGTTGGAGACAGTAATACCTCTTTTCTTCGGGCCACGTTTGGACATCCAGTTTTCCAGTATCAGACATAAAGTGCAGTAGACGGCAGTGAAAAACGAAATGCCTAGAACGTGGCTATATGAAATGGAGTGTTCTATCCATTTCCCAACCCCACTGGATTGGATCATTTGCATCAGAATATGTCCAGTTCCTACCTCAGTGCGCGAGGCCTTTAGAAATGCTTGTAGGCGATTGTGTTGATGTCCCCGTAAATAGAAAGCATTGGGAGTTTAGGATATGTACGCACCCAACTGTAAATGTAGTGTGATATTTTCTGTTGCAAGGGTGTACGAGTAGCGTGTGAGTGTGAAATCGAAGCTGAGAAGGTCGTTAAATTGGATATATGAGATTGTAGCCGTAACAATGTGTGTGTGTGTGTGTGTGTGTGTGTGTGTGTGTGTGTGTGTGTGAGAGAGAGAGAGAGAGAGAGAGAGAGAGAGAGAGAGCGACATGAAACACTGGTATGAACGTCGGGTGTGTGTGAAAAATGTGGGTGTGAGAAAACCAGGTGTGTGCGAGCCAAGTGTGCGAGTCGTATGTGAGGGACAGTGTGTTAGAGTCAGATGTGTGAGTCAGGTGTGTGAGAGGCAAGTATGTGAAAATTTTTGGGTCAAGTGTGTAGAAACCAGGTATGTGTGAACCAAGTGTGAGAATGTTTTTTGAAAGTCAGGTGTGTGAGAGCGAGGTGTGAGAGGGTAGGTGTGTGTGAGAGCCAGATGGGAGAGTCATGCGTAAGGTCAGTAAGAGAGAGACCCATGTGTGTGAAAACCTTTTATATGAGAGCCAGGTGTGTGAGTCAGGTGTTTGCGAGCCAGGTGTGTGAGTCAGGTGTTTGCGAGCCAGGTGTGTTAGAGCAAGTTGTTTGAGAACCTGGTGTTATAGTGACAGGTGTGTGAGACAGGTGTTTAAGAGACAGGTGTGTTAGAGCCAGGTATTTTTAGAACCACGGCAACGAGAGCAACGATATGATAGTCAGGTATATGAGAACCAAGTATGTAAGAGACAGGTGTGTAAGAGCCAAGTCAGTGAAAACCAAGATGTTTAGGAGCCGGATGTGTGAAAGCCAGGTGTTTGGGAGCCTGGTGTATGAGAGCCAGGTGTTCGAGAGGCGTAAGAACCAAGTCAACGAGCCCGGTGTGAGAGACAGGTGTGTGAGAGGCAGGTCAGTGAGAGTCAGAGGTGAGTGCCAGATGTGTGAAACCCGAGTGTCTGAGAGCCAGGTATGAGAGAGCCAGGTGTGTGAGAGCCAGGTGCATGAGAGTCAGGTGTATGAGAGCCGCGTTTGTGAGAGCCAGGTGTGTGAGAGCCACGTTTGTGAGAGCCAGGTGTGTGAGAGTCGGGTATGAGAGAGCCAGGTGTGTGAGAGCCAGGTGTATGAGAGTCAGGTATGAGAGAGCCGTGTATAAGAGAGCCGGGTGTGTGAGAGCCAGGTGTATGAGAGCCAGATGTGTGAGAGCCAAGTATGAGAGAGCCAGGTGTATGAGACCCAGGTATGAGAGAGTCAGGTGTGTAAAAGCCAGGTATGAGAGAGCCGGGTGTGTGAGAACCAGATATGAGAGTGCAGGTGTGTGAGAGCCAGGTGTGTGAGAGCCGTGTATGAGAGAGTCAGGTGTGTGAGAGCCATGTATGAGAGAGTCAGGTATGAGAGAGCCGGGTATGAGAGAGCCGAGTGTGTGAGAGCCGTGTATGAGAGAGCCAGGTGTGTGAGAGCCGTGTATGAAAGAGTCAGGTGTGTGAGAACCAGGTGTGCCGTGATGTCCGTGTCGTGTATTGGACTCACTCAGACTTTTTAAGAGAAACGTAGGACTGGAGTCGATAGTCCCGGCTTCTCTCACTCCACCCCAGCTCACCTCGCTCCACCCCAGCTCACCTCGCTCCACCCCAGCTCACCTCGCTCCATCCCAGCTCACCTCGCTCCACCCCAGCTCACCTCGCTCCACCCCAGCTCACCTTGCTCCACCCAAGCTCACCTCACTCCACCCTACCTTACCTCACTCCACCCCAGCTCACCTCACTCCACCCCAGCTCACCTCACTCCACCCCAGCTCATCCCACGCCGGCCCACACCACTCCATCTCACCCCAACCAAACCCAGCTAACCCCACTCCACGCCAGCTTACCCCATTTCATCCCAGCTAATCCCACTCCAACCCAGCTAACCCTACTCCAACCCAGCTAACCCCACTAAAACCCAGCTCACCTCACTTCAACCCTGCTCACCTCACTCCACCCCAGCTTACCCCACCCCACCCCAGTTTGTCCCACTCCATCCCAGCTCCTACTTCACCCCATCTCACCTTGCTCTACCCCAGCTTACCTCACGCCACCCCAGCTCACCCCACACCACCTCAGCTCACCCCAAACTACCCCAGCTTACCCCACTCCACTCCAGCTCACAACACGCTCCCCCAGCTAACCTCACTTCACCCCAGCTTACCCCACTCCACCCCTGCTCACCTTAAGCCATCACAGCTCACCCCACGCCATCCCAGCTCACCCTACGCCAACCCAGCTCACCCCACGCCAACCCAGCTCACCCCACGCCAACCCAGCTCACCCCACGCCACCTCAGCTCACCCCACGCCACCTCAGCTCACCTCACACCACCCCAGCTCAACTCACGCATTCCCAGCTCAACCCTCACCACCTCAGTTTAACTCATGCCACCCCACTCCACTGAAGCTCACTCCACCTTACTCCACTCTAACCCACTCTACCTCAGCTCACACCAGTCAACCCCACTTCACAGAGCTCACTCCACCTTATTCCACTCTAACCCACTCTACCTCAGCTCACACCAGTCGACCCCACTTCACAGAGCTCACTCCACCTAAATTTACCCCACTACACACTAATTCATCCCCCTTCAGACCATCCCATCCTACCCTACCCCACTCCACTGCAACCCTCCCTCTCCTCGCCGAAACTCACCACTCGTTTCTGATCTCACTAAGTTACCTCGCAACTACTGCAGTGTGTGTGTGTGTGTGTGTGTGTGTGTGTGTGTGTGTGGGTGTGTGGGTGTGATGCATTAACTTAAATGTGACTAAGAGCAGGTGACGGAGAGTGTATAAAGAAATGTTGCCAATACTAGCTGTAGGGCCAGCTGGATATCTATTTAGTACTGTAAGACGAGTGAAATTAGCCCTATCAGTGTTGGGACGTCCTTCATTGCTTTAGTGTTCCTCTCTCCATACAATGTTTTTTCAGTTTGGGCCAGATCTCATGTAGTGGTGGGGTTAGGGAAGGGTAAATCTAACATCCCCAGTCGGAAAAGCCTCTCCTAAGTTGATCCTGATCGTCTCGTGGTGAAAGTAATAAAATATAAAGACTAGTCATTTTGGTAAAGAGGTTAAATGAATGTATTTTCTGTGGGCCAAACATCTGCTTTACCTCATTCAGCTTCGTATCATACACAGGTGAGCTCTGAAGCAGGAAAATATGATGAGAAAGATGAATAGTTGAGAGAGGCAGGAGAGAGGTATGGAGATGAGAGAACTAGAGAGTGATGGAGAGGGGCTGAGTGTGTGTGCAAGAGGGAGAGAGTGGGGCGAAAGAGGAATCGGACAAGGCAGTCGATGGGGAAGACAGAGAATAGATAGCAGAAAAAGAGAGAAGGGGGAGAAGGACAAGACAAGACCAGATACGAGCAGAAAGGGAGAGGAGGAAAAAGGAATGGAGAGAGAGAGAGAGAGAGAGAGAGAGGGGGGGGGGACAGGGAGGGAAGAAGACACAAAAACAAGGTTGAGGAAAGGGAGGAGCTGTGAATGAGGGAAGGATCAGTGGGTTAGACTACTACTGTAAAGTAAGGGTAGAGCAGGGGAGGGGGAATGTGAGTGTGAGGTAGAACAGACGAGGGGGAGTGTGTGCTAGGGCAGGGGATGAGGAGTTTGTGGTAGGATAGGGGAGGGGGAGTGTGTGGTAGGGCAGGGGAGGGGTGTGTGTGGTAGGGCAAAGGAGGGAGAATGAGAGACGGAAGGGGAGTGATGCCAAGTGGGGCACTGGAAGCAAAGGACGTACTGTAGGGGGATATTTGAGTATGGCAGTTGATTATCCGCCATAGTTACCTTGTGCAGTCGATGGGCATGTAAATTAGCCTTCTTGTTTTTCTTCTCTACATCCGAAGTTAAGAGGAAGGAAGAAAGGAGACTGGAAAAAGAAAGTGGGAGACGAAAAGAAGGGGAGGAGTCTGAAAGAGTAGAGGGGAGTGAAGAAGAAAAAAGTTGAATGAGAAAAAAGGAAAGTAAAGTGAGGAAGGGAAGGGTAAAATTTGGGAGAAGCTGAATATACTAACCTGGAAGAGAGAGAGAGAGAGAGAGATGGAGGAGGGGAGAGAGAATTAAGGGAGAAGGGAAGAGAAGAGCAAAATTAGAGTGAAGCAAAATTAACATACCAGAATGGAAAGGAAAAGAAAGCTAAGTAGGGAAGTGACACACACACACACACACACACACACACACACACACACACACACACACACACACACACACACACACACACACACACACACACACACACACACACACACACACACACACACACACACACACACACACACACACACACACACACACACACACACACACACACACACACACACACACACACACACACACACACACACACACACACACACACACACACACACACACACACACACACACACACACACACACACACACACACACACACACACACACACACACACACACACACACACACACACACACACACACACACACACACACACACACACACACACACACACACACACACACACACACACACACACACACACACACACACACACACACACACACACACACACACACACACACGTTGGGGAAGGGAGGAGAGAGGAAGGTGGGGGAGGAGCGTGCGACAGAGGCAAGAGAGAGAGCGAGGGTGCGGCACAAAGGAGTCGTCTTGATTAGATGACCGTGACAAAGAAGAGGCGACATCAGAGACTAGGCAAAGGTCCCTTGTGCCCGGCATAACACTGCCCTGGCCTGCCCTCACCTGCACGCTAACAACGCCACATTACCTCACTAACAATGCTTTCTTACCTCACACACAAACTACACCACTAAACACTACCCAAAATTCCTCATATATATATATATATATATATATATATATATATATATATATATATATATATATATATATATATCCCGACCGAACTAGGGACTATACAGCCTATGTATCTCTACCAAGTGGCTTAGGCTGTCTAGTAGAGATTGTATGTAGGGTGAGAAGTGCTTGTAAGTGTGAATGTAGTGTTGTAGTGGCTTTGGATGTGTGTGTAGTCTATGAACCAAGTGTAATCGACCCGCGCAAGCCGACTGGGTGCAAACATACTGTACAGTATGCGACACTGGTTCAACCACAGCACCCTTGGTGTCCGCCAAAGCAGTACATGGCAGGGAGAACGCTTCCAAAGTTTATTACCCTGGCGGGGCGCGAACCCTCGCTCTCCAGTGTTCGAAAATGCACACTTTATACACTATATAATTATATATATATATATATATATATATATATATATATATATATATATATATATATATATATATACACACACACACATATAGTCATCCGCACCTCCTTTCCCACCCTAGGGTAGGATGAGAAGCTACGGCTAGACCGCCAAAGTTTGCCCAATCCAGTTGGCCACGCTTCCATTAAGTCACCATTCAAGCCTTCGAAATCCTGGCTCCATCAGATAGGTCAAAAAATTTCACCACGTTCTGCAGCTTCACATATACCTATATGCCAGAGCCAACCCGAACGCTGTCACGTTCAAAAGGGGTGTCAGATCCATGATTATACACTTCTCCGCCAAAAATGCATTCAGCCAACTCGGTCTCTTGTCAGTCCCTTAGGCTCACAAACTACTATACCTCTCTTCCTCACACACTCATCCACCATATCCATCCACCTTCTTTGTGCCTACCTCGCCCCCTCCCTCCTTCAGTTTCAAGCAGATATACCTTTTTCACCGCTCTATTGTCATCCATTCTCTCCACATGACCAAACCATCACAGTACACTCTCTTCGATTCTGGTGTCCACAGACTTCCTCACTCCGCATCTTTCACGAATCACATTATTCCGTATCCTATCCACTCTCTGTACTCCACATACATTCCTCAGCACTGCTGTTACTCTTGACCTTTTATTTTCGTGCCACTCCATAGTCTCACATCCGTATGTTACACTTGACACTAACTTTCCCTGATGTAAGCCTCGCGCAGCTGCAACACTCATGCCTCTGTTCCTTATCAAGGCCTTCATAGCACCAGCGACTTTCTTTCCTTGTGTCACCGTACTCCCCAGTTTTTTTGCACATTTTCCTCTCTTTTCTATCACTGTACCCAGGTATTTGAACTCTTTCACCAGTTCCGGTTTCTCTCCATTCACTGTAACATCACACTAGGAGTCACCTTCACTCTCAGTAACCATCACTTTACTCTTTTCAACATTTACTCTCAAAGGCACAACGCTCACAGACATTTACAAAACTCTGCAGCAGTCTACCAAGCTCTTGTCCGGTATTTGCAAGTAGCACTGCATCATCAGCATACAACAAATTTGAGATATTCCACCCATCACCATTCATTACCAACGCCAACCCTCTCTCCATTACTCGTGTTTTTTCTTCTCTCACCGCCCCATCCATATACTCGTATATATTGAACAACCATGGGAACATCACACAACCTCGTCCCACGCCGACATTGATCGTGAATCATTCACTCCCATTTACCCTTACACATGCCTCACTACCATCTTAAAATCTCTTGACGGCACCTAGCAGCTTACCATCTACAGTCTACACCGTACAAGCGCAAAACCTTCCACAATCCATCTCTGTCAACTTCGTCGTATGCTGTTCCAGATCCATATAAAATCGTGTCTTTCTAACCTTGAGCTTATATGTTCGTAATTTCTTTTTTACTGCTAACATCTCACTTGCGTTAGATTTTCATGCAGTGAAGAAGCAGCTAGAAGCTGAAAACCTTTGCAGATTTCATCTATCAAAAAATATCGAATCAGTGCCTCCAGAGCCAGTGTATTTTAGAGATGCATAGATATACTGTGTTTGAAAAACTGAAAATCATATGCTGAGTGAAAAGTTATACCGGAGTCGGTCGCTTCTATGCGTGAAAGACTGAGAATAATGCTAGCTTAGCTCTTGAATCAGAGAATGGACAGAATAATGGGTGAGAATGTATGCACAAACAAACTGAGTCCCACCATAATGTTAGGGGTACTCAGGCAGAGTTCAGGAGAACAGTAGAGAGGGTGATGTAATAACCGGGCGAAGAGAGACAGGCTGATAAATGTAAGTGAAACGGGCGGTGTTGATGAGTAAAAAAAAAAAAAGAAAAAAAAAAAAGAAAAAGAAAGAAAAAACTGATTCTAATCTGTTTAAAATTGCTGTGTGCCCCCTCCAAGCTCCCCCTCACATATCTAAGTGAGAGATGTACCGTGCTCAGTAACCAAGCAGTGTTAGAGGTAACGGAATTAGTTCGACGCAATAACTGAGAAGCATAGTTTACAGAGTTATGATCTCTCCAAAAAAGAATCCGAGAGACCAAAGATAGTGAGAGATGGAGGAGTGAGTCGTGCAATACTGAAAGTGATAAGGGTAGCAAATCAAAATCTGCTACATCACACGACCCCCTTTTCTCTGCCAGTCACAGAAAGTTGTCTTTGGGCAATGTTCTGGTTGATGACGGAGACTTCGTAATATCCCTTTCCTGAGCAAAGTATTATGTATAATGCACTCTGATACTTTTTTATGCTAGTTGTATAGATGTAGTACTGAAATAGTTTGCCTTAATAAATTACAAGAAGATAAAAATGCAGAATACGCATAATAAATGTTTAGACGAAGTTGTTTCGAAGCGTCCAGTGCCACCAAGAATACATACGATCGTAACACGAGTTACTGTGATGGGCAGAGACAGCTGGATCGTGTGATTTTACATTGATTTTAATTTGCATTCCAACTGACCATCAGCATTTCACAACTCAAGTCCCTGTCTTTCTCGCGTCATAAACTGTCCTGACTATATAAAAATCCCAGCATGACGTCATGATTACGTCAGTAGGCACCTGAATCCGCATTAAAGTGACGTCAGATACCGGGCACAATCCCATGGGTTACGTCACAGGATTACCGCCTCCTCTCCCACCACCCTAGAATCAATACTTACACCTTGATTTACAAACAAACTTATCATCAGTTACCTGTCTTGATTTCTTCACTCCGATGATGTACTTAATTTGGCACTTAATTTGTTATTGCTACCTTCAGACGATTTTATTCAGATAAGTAGAGACTGTTGGACTTCGAAAATCCCTTCACTACAAAAGTCTCCCACAAGTTTATTAAAAAAAAAAAATCATCTGGAGATAATACGAGTAAAATGGAACAGGTACAAAGGTGTTACGTGCGGGAGGTTCAGGGCCCGTCCGTTACCATCCATGCTGAGGTGTGGTGTGGTGCTGTGGGAGGGTGATTTTGTGTGGTGTGAAATGAGAGCTCGCTAAGGCCACTAATGTGTACGGGAAAGTCATTTCATTTTTTTAAAAAGGTTAGTAGGTGACACACGGATAGGACCGCTCCTATACTGTATATGTTTCCGCACCATGAAATGCGTCATCAGATAGAAATAGTTAACTAATATTATATGTTTTCGCATAGAATCAGGAGTGAGAGCAGTTGATATGGGACCGATAATCGCATGTTGGGTGCTGTAAAATAGATGCTTGGACCTTGATTCATGAACTTCCAATTAATTCCCTGTCGTAACGGATTTGTATTGGCAAGGAACAGTTTGGAATGACACGAGTATTGAAAATCGTGAGAGAGAGAGAGAGAGAGAGAGAGAGAGAGAGAGAGAGAGAGAGAGAGAGAGAGAGAGAGAGAGAGAGAGAGAGAGAGAGAGAGAGAGAGAGAGAGAGAGACGGGGAGAGGGAGAAGAGGGAGGAGAGTGAAAGTTTGCCCTGGAATGAAACGTCTGACAGCTGACCTGATGGTGTCATGTTCTCCCCCATCCCTCTCTCCCTCCAGCACCCCTTTCTGTCCCTCCCCTTACTCCCCATTTCTCATATCCTTTTACCTTCTTTCCTTTACGCGTATCTTCTTTCCGTTCTTTCCCCTTTAACACCCTTCCATTCCCTTTCTCTTACTCCCTTCCCCTACTCTCCCACCATGCTCGTTCCTTCATTCCTTTCCCTCCTCCCCGATTATTCCTCCGCCCACCTTCATCTTCCTTCTGCTTCCAGTCATTTACTTCCCATTACGTCCATTTCCGTGTATTCCTCTTCTCCTCCACGCCTGTCATACCTCCTCCCACCAACACGCTTCTCTATCTCTCCTCTTAACATTCCCTTCTCTCTTTCATCCCCCTCCATCCCTCCTCCTGCCTCCCTTCTCTCTCTCCTCTCCGCACTGCATTTCTCTTCTCTTTCTTTGCTTCCCTTCGCTTCCCTCTCACTACCCCATTTTCTTTCTTCTTTCCCTCTTCTGTTCTCGCTCTACCGCTAGCATTTCCCATCCCTCCCCTTCCTGCACTTCTCTTTCTTCTCTTAGTTGCATCTGCTTTCCTTTCTCTTCTATTAATCTCTCTCTCTCTCTCTCTCTCTCTCTCTCTCTCTCTCTCTCTCTCTCTCTCTCTCTCTCTCTCTCTCTCTCTCTCTCTCTCTCTCTCTCTCTCTCTCTCTCTCTCATACACACACACACACACACACACACACACACACACACACACACACAATCCATTTCTTCATCTTTTTCTGACTTTAATTCTCATCTCATCCATTGTCAGTCTTTTTCCTTTCTGACAACACTATTGTCTCGTCCCTTCGCTCCTCTTAGTCGCTTTCCTTCTTCCGTTCCTTTATGTTCCTTGCCTCTTACAGTCTTTAGTACCTGCCGTTTTGATCCTACCTTTTACTCAAGCCATCGTCCTTTCCTTGGCCTGTCTTCCTTTTTCCACGTTATCCTGCCATTCCTAACACTTCTATCTTCCTCTTATTTTACTGGGAATGCCGTTGATAATTCTCCCTCCTTCGTGCTTTTTGATTCCTTGTTTTCTGGAGCCTACCTCACCCCATCCTACAGTGGGAAAAGGAGGTTAGGATGACGATGATAACGACGACGACGATGATGATGATTTTCTAGTTCCAGTCTTTCCTTTCACTCAGTTTTCACCCTCTTCAGTTTCTACAAGACATCTTCCATGCCGTCTCACCCACCATTCCACTTCATCTTCTTTGCTTTCTTTTTTCCTTCCTCCCTCGGGCACCCCTCCTCCCTTTCCCACTACCCACAAAAAAGCCTGAATATTTGCTTTATGTTCTTACCACTTTCCGGCTCCAGAGAGTCACCCACCAAAGTATACTCGGGCTTTATTTTGGAGTATAATATTCGAGTTCTTCCAACCACGAGAAGTTTATAAAGCTCGATATCCAATTGATTTCATGGGCGTATTCTTGCCCGAGATCCCTCTTGACCAAGTGACCCTCAAGAAAAAAACATGTCCCCACAGATCACAGCTTGGGTCTCTCTTCTTAAAGCTGAGTGCGCGGTGGGTTAAGAAAGCTCCTTAACATATTTCAATCTTTTATGGAACACCCGTAATCGCCCCCGCAGAAGAAATGGACGGAGGTTGTGTGTTCATCCCTGTCTCTTTGTCTTTTTGTGTACGAGATATCTCAAAAAGTTGTTTTCAGATTTCAGTGAAATCTGGTGGATAGGCGGGCAGTGAGACAAGGAACAGTTTACTTAATTTTGAGGTGGATCCGGATGTGGACACAGGAACGAATTATGAATTTCATTGGCCTTGACGGAGATATGAGCTCTCTCAGATTGTATAACGAGCAGACTAAGATCGCAGAATTAACTTTGTGACACCGCTGAAGTATTCATCTGATAGAAAGGAGGAATTGCAATGGTAAATCATAAATTTATTGGGGTTTGGAGAAGGTATGAGCTATTTGTGTGCTTTCTAGTTGCTGGATAGGATCAGTTTGTATCCCACATTATAGTGTTGTTATCAGCAGTTTAGAAAGGTCAGATACCATATTCACATGCTTCGAATGTTATCACACTCCCAGTTGTAACCCCATCCTTCCAAAAAATATATTTTTTCATTTTCTTTCTATTGCCCCAACTGTTTAATTTAATTTTGAGGGAGACTTTACGAAATGGAGGGCTTAAGTATAGCTTTCATCAGCACGTTTTCTAGCAGAAGTCTTTCTTAAGTTAAATCATCTGATGGTAAAAAAAATGAACTGACGACAGATCCTGTGAGTGAAGGTCTTAGTTATATCGCCCTTAACCTCCCTAAAAAAAAAAAAAAAAAAAAAAGTCAAAATTAGCTTGTAATGACTTTTTGAGCCGCCTCGGCCTTACCTACCCACCTCATATGGCGAGTCGGTGGTGCATTCGGTAGCACATCCAGCTCTCAAATGGAAAAACACGGGTTCAGTTCCCGAGCCGTGCAGACTACAGGACAAATTCTGTTTCCGCTTCCCCGTGTTCACTTAGCCATACAGTTGGAGACCTAAAAGGGAAGCTGATTGCTGCACGTCGTGTTCTGAGTCGAGGGCCCATATATTCTTGTCGGGTAAGGAAGTGCCCTAACATCGTTTCCCAAGCGATTTATTCTGCTTATTTCAGCCTATTGTCCTCGCCTGTTGTACATAAATCCTTCTAATATTGCCATACTAAGCAGAATTACGTACAGAATGGTATTAACCAGGCATATCCAAAAATAAATCTCTAATGAAAAGGTGCTAGGGTGCCACCTCGAGACGAGAAAATGGGCCTACGGAAAAGATTGTGACTTTTTAACAGTAATTGATTGGTTGCTTTAGGGGCCTCCGTGCAGTCGATAGGCATCAGTTTAAGCCATCTTCTTCACGTCACACACCCATGACCTCACATGACCTTTCAGCAACAGGCAGCAGTTCGGTGGCCTTCACATCAACGCTCTCTTCCTGCTTGAAAAAATGTGGCGCTTTTCATAACTGAGTTCCTGCTCTTTACTGGGCGGGGAATTGAGGCTCTGTTTCCCTGGTATTTACTGAGCCGGTTCACTGTCAGAGGTGGGTAATAGGGAGTTCATGGCGCGAGAGAGAACTTACAATATACTGTATATTGACTATAATTACTTACTCTATCTGGCAGGTAATGTGAAGCACGTCTATAAAGTTACCCCAAAATATATATGCAGATGGTTAGGCCTGTGAGATGGAGCCAAAATTCCAGTTTCTTGAATGATGATTTAATGAGTTCTTCTTCCAATATACCAGGCATACTGTTGATAGGCCTCCCTCTTTCTTGCTTTCGCTTTCTTTGTTTTCTGAATCCTACCTCACCCCAGCCTTGGATGGGGAAAAAAAAAAGTCAGAATAATGAAGTAATCATTACGCAGTCATGGTTCTCGAATATTGAGGGGTGGGATAATGATACCCGGTATTATTGGTAATGGATGTGAGTGTGTGTATATGTATGTATGTACGATTAGTGTTGGTGAAGGTTTGGAATATGTTGAGTAATTTGGGTTATTGATGATGACAAACATATTTCCTACTTTATTAAGCGTCTTGTCTTACTACCATTAATAGTAAAAGCTGTCGGTTGTAGTCTCATCTTTCTTCAACAAATCATGTTTTGCCTTGACAAGTGCATAGAGGCGTTACATGAACTTTCATTAGACTGTTGGCACAAAAGTGTTTGATGACACTTGTAACAGTACAAGATGGAACACTCAGAGAGTGTAACACTCTTGCCTACCAACTGGTCTAACGGCCGAATTTTTAACTTTGCTCTGTTCTGACCTTCGACAAACCAGCTTTGGTTCCAATCCAACCAAAACTGAATTGACTTTGGTAAATGATCATACCTGTGACATTTCCCGGTAACCTCGACCCCTGACCTATTGTTCTCAGACTCATTATGTTTACCTCCTGACTGATCCTCAGCCCTTTCACCAAGTTTGAATAATATCAGATTAAAACTGAGTTACTTTGTTAACAAGCACACACACCGATCGAAGTCTGAACTTACCCTGTGACCTTGACCTTTGACTGAATATTCTCAAAACTGAATTGTTTCATTCTTATAATGCCTTCAACCCTTTACCCAAGTTTGATATAATCAGGAGAAAAACTTTTGTGACCTTGAACTTTGCCCTTTGGCTTTTTGTTCTCGAACACGAGAGATTTACTCAGAGGTTGACCCTTAAGTCATCCACCAAGCTTGGTTAAAATCATTTTGAAAACTAAAATCCTTTCAAGTTGTTTCACACACACACACACACACACACACACACACACACACACACACACACACACACACACACACACACACACACACACACACACACACACACACACACACACACACACACACACACACACACACACACACACACACACACACACACACACATTCAACACCTTCACTCGCTCCGAGAGTGCGGGTGTAATAATGGAGTACCATAAACGACTTTACGACACCTGATATATTGCAACAGACCTGATAAGAGCTCACGACGCTTGCTGCGGAAGTACAGTACATTGAAAGTTAAATTCCTGGTCATTGCAGGGGTCTGAAACTTTTGAACAGTTTAACTAGTGTACAGGATATTATAATGGAAACTTGTCAAAACCACCGTGATGTTCCAGTAAATATGCGAAAACAGTGGCATCACACAGTCATTATGCACTGGTTTACATTTAAAGCGTAACGGTGGTCTGTTTTATTGGATTAACTGAAGCCATCTTTTGATCAGAAGCATAGGTCTGGACACCTTCCACAGATGACAAGTGAACATCAGAAGGAACTTTGTAGTGTTTTTTAAATGTTGAATTAACCTACAGACTTGATTATAATCAATAAAAAGGCTTACACAGCCAACAGTTTGTGCAACTTAAGGGCTCTCCCCTAATGACGAATACAACACTTCTTCCACGGATGAAAAAAGAGTATAGCAACGATATTCCGTATTTCTTTGCCAAACTGACAAGTAATTGATAAAATTAAGGAGGTGGGGTGATGGAGGAAGTTGAGTCTTCAGAAGCACCACCACATGATATACCAAACCCACGTTCTTACATATATGGCTTGATCTTTTCTTGTTATTATAAATTAAGATATATACGCTGAACACTGGTTGCTTTGACGTTGGGGGGAGGGTTTAGGTACAGTCACGATTGTATGTTTTATAATTCAAATATTGCTCTAGGTGGTAAATAGTGCTTTCTTTAGCTATGTGAAGGATAAACTTAATGAAGGGCCCGTTCCTTCAAATGATGGTGCGATTGACACATTTTACTGCATTGTTATTTATACCTTCTAGTATTTTCTCTAAAAAAACAAAGGTTGCCGCACACTGACTCTTCCATTTGAGTAGGTGTGTCATGCCTTCAAACGGGATCGTTGCTAAGCATCTCCTTACATCAAGAGTGTTATATCGCAACATTATATTGCCTCATCCCTTGACGGGAATTGACAGTGTACGTTACGTAAAGTATCCATGTAATGAAATTAATCTTTTTTGTTAAGATATAACAGTTTCGGTCAGAGATTGTCCAAGAAAGGGCCCAGGTCGGGCCAAGATTGTTGTATCATCACAATGAACATAGATCTTCGTACGTGGGTACAATTTATCCACTGAATTCATCACGATACTGCGACCGACGATACATACACCAGACCTTACCAGGTTGATGATGTACTCTTGAATTTATTCTTTTTATGTCATGAGAATTTTCTTCTTCTTTGGGAAAATCATTTGTAGTGACGGGATTAGAAATGGTCTCCATTAACCCTATAAGAGGCTGGTGTCTCTCGTCAAGCTGAGTAAAAATGTCTGAAGACAGCAAGAATATCAAAAATGCGTTATCAAAGTCAAGTGTAATGCACCACCTGGAATTTTTGACTGAAAAACACTCGCTCAGCGCCCAGTACTGAGCTTAAATCAGGGAAAGTGAGGTCGTGGAGAAAGGGGGACCTTACCCGACCTGAATTATGAAGCGAGGTAGAAGGTCAGCTGTGGAAAGGACTTGCATCTACCTGCTGGTGAGGTGAGGCGTGGTGGTGCTGAATAAATGACGGCGACAGGAGTCAGGGTATGTCTGTATTATTTCGCTGTTCGGCGAGGGCCTGAGCCTGGTGGTTGAGGCGGATGGTGTGGGGGTGTCCCTGTTGTGCCCAGTTTTTATTTTACATAGAAACGTACAGTCAGATATAAAAATTCGTTTAATACTTCACTTCTCGCTCTCCTCTGCTAGCAGATATTTCTAATCTGAAAAAGACTTAGTGTGTTTCTCTACCCATAGATGATTCTCTCCGATATGATGCCTCAGGGAGGAAGGAGACAGACTTGCCTTAAATGTAAAATAGACACTAGAGTCGTAGTTAATTTTGCCCCTGATCATGCATTCGTGGAGGGTAGAGAGGGTTGGTTTGGTGTGCTGGGTGTGTTGGTTGATGAAGGGATTGGGGTGGGTAAGTTTTTACAGATGTGCCATAGAGGTGGGTTTCTCTGACTACCTTGGATGAACCCAGGTATCAGGGGTCTTGAAATATTTAGCAGTGGTAATTGTTTTCTTTTACATTCGTCTCTCTTCTCTCCATCTCTTGCCTCTCCTCTTCTTGCTTCCTGGTGATATCTATCGTCGATCTTTTACCTTTCTTTCTCATTCTTGCCACAATCTTATTCCTCCCACTGTGTCTAGTCTGGTCTTTACTTTCCGTGTTCTGTTTTTGTCTTTCTCACCTTTCACCCTTTCGTTATCAACCGTGTTATTCCTCTCTCCTGGTGTCCTCTTCTCCCACCGAACTTTTGCGTGTCTTCTTCCCTGCCTCGTCTTTCTCAGTATGGTCTTAACTTTCTTCATGAGTCTCTCTCTCTCTCTCTCTCTCTCTCTCTCTCTCTCTCTCTCTCTCTCTCTCTCTCTCTCTCTCACAGACACACACACACACACACACACGTTTTCTTCATCACTGGGTTGGCCTTTCGTCCTTGCATTATATATATATCCAGTAATTTTCTCTATAACCCTGTCTTGTTATTAGAATTACGCTATCATTATTCAGTGCGTGTGTGCGTGTGTGTGTGTGTGTGTGTGTGTGTGTGTGTGTGTGTGTGTGTGTGTGTCGCTGGCAGTCCACGTGCCGACCTTTCTAGGTACAATTTTCTCGTGGTATATATTTTTTCACTCTTTTTCCTCTCCTCATTTCACCCCACCCTTTTTTCATCTCTTATAAGCTTCTTTCCTAGTCTTTCTTTTTTAAATCATAACACCATTTTTTTTTCTTTCCAGTCTCCTCATATCATTCTTTCTCCTTCCCATCTCTCTTTCGTCTCGGTTCTCTCTGTCTTTTCCATCCGTCCTTCTATCTCTACTCTGACTTCTTTCTATTATTTCCTCCCTTCCCTCTTCTCCTCATACATTCAGCCATAGTTCTTCTTATACCTTTCTCTTTTTTATGTATATCAAGGTATTTCTTTTTCCATGTTCCTGATTTCCCTCATACAGTCTAAGTTTTCTTCTTCTCACATATTCGCCCCTTTCATTTCTTAATTTTTCCATTTGACCTTCGTCCCTGTATCTTCCCTACTCAGGATCAACATGTCTTTTTTTTTTCTTTTCAAGCTTTTCTTGTTTAATTTTGTAATTCTCCCTTTCCCCTTCATCATATCTCTTCTTCTTCCCTCTCCTTTCTCACCACTAACTTCTGTCCGAAATATCATGAAGTTTGTTTATTTTATGCATGCTATCTTCGTACGACTTTTTATCCAGCTTGGGGGGAATGTATCGAATTGGGGAGATTAGGTATAGCCTTCACTAACAATGTCAGGAAATAACTAGAAGAAAAGGTCACAGTATTGGAGGAATTTACAAATTAATGCTCGTCTCCCTTTCTCCCTCCCTCCTCTCCCCAGCCCCGCCACGACGTCACTGCATTAAAGGGGTTAACATTGCTCTCGTTGTTGACTCCTCTTCCTCCTGTATCCCCCTCCACATCCACTTCACTCCCTCAGTACCACCTCCTATCTTTGTATTTTCACACTCTTGGTTTACCCCTTCAAACTGGAACTGAATTTTCTGTTTTCGATCTATTTCCTTCAGCTGAGAGACTGTTCGAACTGAAGGGCTTAGCTGTTAATCTTCCCTAACCCCATTGCTACGAGAAGGCCTTCTTAAATTGACTATACTCGATAAATGGAACAAGATAAAACTAAAAGTTGCGTCACCGGATCGAAGAGGTTAAACACAGTGCTCCGTTTAAACATCGGAGAAAGAACATAAATTTCTCTGACTCTTTGAATCTTGTTATTTGTACTGCCTTCATGGATCAGGGGAAAGAATATGGCAAAGCAAGTGATAAGTAATGTGGAAGGATTTCAGAACTGCGCTGTAGATGGAAACAGTTGATCCATCCTGTGGGAGGCCTCCCTTAGTGAAGGAGTTAATGAATTATGTGTGACCGTCTCTCGTATGTAACTTTTCTAGGCTGAAGAAAATCGTCATGATATAACCAGAATACATTCAAAAAGACGTCCCGGACGGATTTATTCTTATATATTTAGGAAGGTTCTTAGTGGTAGTTGGGGGCGCTCACCATCCACTCACTTGATGTAATGCTACTCTCTGGCGACTGCCCTTTCCTCTCTTCCTTCCTTCTTTCCTTCCTTCTTCTTCTGTCTTTCTTCCCTTCATTCCTTCCTCTTTCTTCTGTCTACGATTTTCACTCCCTCTTCTGTCGTTCTTACCTTCATTCTTTCCTCTTCCGTCCGTCTGTGGGTGACTCTGCACTGAGTGACAAACCATGTGGTTTCCTGTACACCAGGAAACCATTTACTACGCTGGGAGGTAACCATATAACAAAATTATGGCGCCTGGTGGTTTAGTGGGTAATTACGGCGCTCCGATCGGATTAAGCAGGTGCAGATTTATATCCAAGAGATGGTTGGAGTTTGTTGCTCACGTAATGCCACTCAGGGATGAGTGAGCCTGGTCACTCTCATCTTAAATGTCAGGACGAATTTGCCTCGCCCCGGGCTCCTACGTTTCTCATGGTGCAACGTAGGACTGGATGATGGATGGATGAAAGGAATGTTCTGGAGTACTCAGAAGTTAATACAGGTTATAACTATCTACCCCAAGTTCTAAAAGTCTCTCCTAAGCTGAGGAAAATCGTCTGGCAGCAGAAAATAAAAAATAATGTATACTTAGATACATATACACATTCATATACATATACATGTGCGTATACTGTATATATATATATATATATATATATATATATATATATATATATATATATATATATATATATATATATATATATATATATAATACACATACACATACACACACGCACACACACGCCCTGTATTAGTTTCCAGTCTTCTCACTCACAATATCTTATTCTCTTCTCCAACACCTGTCCTCCTTCCCTGATTATAATGGCATGGAGTGAGATTCAGAACAATGATTTATTTAGGCCTTATTTCACGCTAGTCGATGGAAGGGTTTGGGAGTAAAATTTATGTCCCATCCTGAGCCCGGGAGTTTTATTTTATTTATTTATTTATTTATTTTTTTTTTACTAAACCTCACTTACTTCTGAATATTGTGTCGCATTTTAGTTTTTTATAGTCATGACTTCTTTGATTAGAAACTGCTGTCTTTTTCTTATTACACTTTTCGGTTTTATCATGACATATTCATCGAACTGCATTTTTTACTTGAACTCTCTCAGTCTGGTAACGAGATATATTGTCCCTCAGTCTGGTAACGAGATATATTGTCCCTCAGACGATTTGATTTGGCTTCAGGGAGCCCTTTTGAAGTGAACCAGCAGATAAAAGCTATATCGGTCTCTCAACTCCAGCAGGAAACTTCTCTCCAAAACTGAATCTAGTCGCCAGAGGACAGCACGTAAAGAGAGAAAAATACATCTTCGGAAGAATGGTGTGCACTTTTGAATCCCTCTATGTGTTTTTTTTCTACTGTTGCTACAATCATGAAACTTTCTTTTTCTTAGAAGATATCCCTAGAAGTGAAGGAGGTAACGGTGGCATTATATTCTGTAACCCCTCCAGTTCGGAAAGCCTCTCTTCAGCTGAATAAAATCGTTTGGAAGAAGCAACAATAAACACAATACACACACACACACACACACACACACACACACACACACACACACACACACACACAAAGGGCCGGATTTACCAATAGGCAAGGAGGGCATTGGCCTAGGGCCCACTGAAAGTAATTTGTCGCACAGTGTGCCAGCGTATAACTTTGTTTCAACTGTACACCGAGTATTTCATTATATACTGTATTCACAACCATAAGGGCCCCTGTATAATAGGTATAGGGCCCGGAATATGGGGCCCCTGTACAATAAGTATAGGGTCCGGAGTATGGGGCCCCTGTACAATAAGTATGGGCCCACAGTGGTCTTCAACCGGTGGACCATGACCCACTGGTGGGCCATGGGGTGGTTCTCAGGTGTTGAAATTTTTATTTCCTACATGATAATATTTTGATATTATGTAATATTTGATGACATTTGACTATTGCAAAATAATTACAGTAATATATATATATATATATATATATATATATATATATATATATATATATATATATATATATATATATATATATATATATAATTCCATCTATATCTATCTCTCTATATATCTATATCTATATCTATCTATCTATATATATATTTATATATATATATATATATATATATATATATATATATATATATATAGTATTGATTCAAACATGCAAATAATTTGTATGAATTTGGGGGCCCACTGATGAGTTTGGCCTGGGGCCCACATTTAGGCAAATCCGGCCCTGCCTACTCACATACAATACATTCTACGACTCACATACAGTGTTCTACTGACATACAGTCTTCTGCTCACATACAAAATAATACTTATATACTGTACATTCCCCGACTCACACACACTTTTTTCTCTATTTGCCGCACAAGGCCAAACCATCCCACGGTACTTGTCATACTCTCCAGCACAAGAACGTCAATATCATACTTGTCATACTTTCTAACACATCCCCGTCAACATCTTACCTGTCACTTTCCCGCAAATCTCCGTCAACTTCATATTTGTTATACTCTCCAGCACATCCATATCAACATCATACTTGTCATACTTTCTTACATCCCCGCCATCTTCATACTTGTCATACTCTCCAACACATGCACATCAACATCATACTTGTCATACTTTCTAACATCCCCGCCATCTTCATACTTGTCATACTCTCCAACACATGCACATCAACATCATACTTGTCATACTTTCTAATACATCCCCGCCATCTTCATACTTGTCATACTCTCCAACACATGCACATCAACATCATACTTGTCATACTTTCCAACACAGACACTGCAGCATCATGCTTATCATAGTTTCAAACACATCCACGTCAACATCATACCTGTCATACTTTCCAACATATCCACATCAACATCATACTTGCCATACTTTCCAACATCCACATCAGCATCATACTTGCCATACTTTCCAACATCCACATCAACATCATACTTATCATACTTTCCAACATATCCACGTAGACATCATACTTGTCACTCTTTCTAACACAACCATGCCAACATTATACTTATCATACTTTCTAGCACATCCCCGTGAATATCATGCTAGTCATACTTTCCAGCACATCCACGTCAACATCATTCTCTTCATATTTTCCAGCAAATAACCGTCATTATCATACTTGTCAACCTTTGCGCCGAGTTTGGCGAAAATCGGACAGAAAGCGAGTGAATTATTTTGTTCACACACACACACACACACACACACACACACACACACACACACACACACACACACACACAGAAGCAGGCGCATGAGAGACGACTTAACAAGACGGACACGAGAGAGAGAGAGAGAGAGAGAGAGATGGAACTGCAGGTGGTGGAGAGTGACACACAATCTCAGTTTCCCTGTTTCCTACTCTATTAAGGAAGAGGCAACCCTTACCTGTTCTCTTTCACATAATTGCTCAGTAAATCTTAAAGAAAAATTTGTAAGTAATACGAAATGGCTGTGGGTTGCTGCGGCCGCGTGGAAGTGAAAGGGTGTCTGAGGCGCTGAACTAAGAGCGTGTGTAAGGTGTTGGGGAAAAGGAAGGGTAAGAAGAATGACCCCAAGACCGACACCTTGGCCCAGCCTGACCTGGCCTACACCCACGCCTAGTCCCTCGCCTCGTCCCCGACCCTACTCCCGACCAAGACCAACGCCACCCGCACCTCCATCCTTACCCTCCCCTCGACCCAGACTAGTGCCGCCACCCAGACTAGCGTCACACACACCACAAAGCCAACCAGGAGACAGGACGTGTGTGCTTGGCAATCCCCAGGTCCTGGTCTCCCCCCTTACTGTTTTTTAAGCAGCCCATACCCCCCTGACCGGGCTAATGTATGGCCCGGCCTGCACTAAACTGTAGGTGCAGGGAATCTTTGAACGAACGAACGCCACCCCCACCTCCAGCGCCACCCCCACTTCCAGCGCCATCCCCACTTTCAGCGCCATCCCCACCTCCAGCGCCATCCCCACCTCCAGCGCCATCCCCACCTCCAGCTCCACCCCCACCCTCAGCGCCACCCCCACTTCCGAGGCTCTTACCCTCCTCAGGGAGGAGCTGGTGAGGAACAGGATGGTGGTCAAGGATATGGTTCTAACCATTGTGAAGGAGGAGATGGGCAATTGCGTAGGTGATATTCAAAAGATGCTCACCAAACCAGTTGACTACAAAACAAACATCAGCAAACTCTACAATACACTAAACAGCATCACACTTTCCAACAGCAACACCACACAATCACACACTGCCATCACAACAAAAGACACCATACCCTCATACAAACAACAAGCAAACACTCTTATCAACTACTTTTCACAAGTCAGCCATCTAAACCCCCATCCCGAAGACCGACGTATCATCCGACGTAAGAGACAGTTCCCCACAGACCCAGACTACGCACCTTTCACTTACAACCAGACGAAGCACATCATTTACAACCTCAAGCACTCATCTGCCTGTGGACCAGACATCATAAGCAACATTCACCTTAAACACCTTGGACCACAAGGCATACAAGCACTCACCAACATATCAAACTACTGCTACTCACGCAACATAATATCCAACATCTGGAAGCATGGCATTATCATCACTATCTCTAAACCCAACAAAGACCCTACGTTACCCTCCTCACACCGCCCCATCACACTCCTCTGCACCCCCTCTAAAGTCACTGAACGGCTGATACTACAACTAGTCACACTTCACATTCCCCTAGTACAGTCACAATATGGCTGTAGGCCACTACACTCCACAAACACCCTTCTTACAGACCTTACACAGAGATTTTTCAATGGCATGAATTCATCTAGGCCACCACACAGAACACTCCCAGTCACACTAGACATTAGCAAAGCTTTTGATACCATCCCCCGCCACAACCTCACAAACAATATACTCAACACAAACATGCACAATGACACAAAAAGATGGCTGGCAAACTACTCAGCAGGCAGATATGCACACGTAACATTTGACGGTCAGTCTTCTAACATCAGAAACTTCATTAACGGCGTCCCTCAAGGATCTGTTTTGTCCCCTACGCTCTTTAACCTATACGTGCACGACATACCCACACACCACACACCACAGATACACATAGCTTCCTATGCAGATGATATAACACGTACATGTGCGCACCAAAACGCAAACACAGCTGCATGCATCATTCAACCTTACCTCAACACACTACACGAATGGTTCACCACAAACAGGCTCAAAATAGCCCCAGCCAAATCTACAGTGACCCTTCTCACAAACTGGACAGCAGAACACAGTCACATACCACACCTCACCATAAACAACACTCCCCTACCACACACACACACACACACAAAATCCTTGGTGTAACATACAATACATCAGTGTCATTTAAACAACACATCACAAACATTAAAAATAAAATAACACCAAGACTCAGTGCTTTGAGGTCGCTTACCCATACAGCATTGGGACACAACAAAGAAACCACCACCACAGTATACAAACAATACATACGTTCAGTGATGAATTATGCAAGCCCTGCCTGGACTTCTAACCTCACCAAAACACACTACAACACTCTACAGACCATACAGAACAAGGCCCTAAAAATAATCACAGGCTGCACAGCTACCACACCCACAGACCACCCACATCAAGAAACCAAAGTCCTCAAAGTCAAGGATCACCTAGACATGAGAGGCACCCAGTTTCTTGCTGCAGCCTCCACAAACCCACAACATCCACTATATTACATGGCAGCACATCCACCCACACCAAGGAACATCAAAACAACACCCAGCACACGATACCATACACAAATACTGTCATCTCTCCCCCCCTGCCTACCTCAGACCAGCTTCCAGAAGCATATCCACACTCAGATCACTCGCCGCTCCATTCAGTCTCTTAAAGACAACACACAGCTGCATGCACGGCCTCCTGACATCCACCATCCTGAATCCTATCTCCCTCGTGAGGACAGGGTACAGGGTCCACCTGGCCAGGCTGAGATGTGGGCACCATCCAGCCCTCTTAAGCTACCAGAGGAGGCTGGATGACACCGTCGCTGATGCCTGTCCAGGTTGCAACACAGCACCCCGTACTGTTAAGAACATTATGGAAGACTGCATTGCACACAATCACCTATGCCAACAACACAACATACACTCTTTGAGAGCTCTGTGGGAAAGCCCGGTCTCGGCCATTGCCTTCCTAAAGGACTCGGGGCTGTTCGTCCAGATTGCCTAGGGAACAGCTATTACTACAACTACCAGTTGGAAAATATAGTACGTACTGAGATGAACACCCGGCTTAAGTACGAGGTGGATCAGTCTCTGGATAGTAGATACGAATGCATCTGGAACGAAATTATAAACCAGCGGGAAAATAAGGTACGTACTGAGATCAACACACAGCTTAAGCACGAGGTGATCAGTCTCTGGATAGTATATACGAAAGCATACGTAAGGAAATTATAAATCATCAGAGTCAGTGGGAAAATAAAGTACATACTGAGATGAATGAGCTGCCTATCCAAGAGGTTGGTCAATCTCTGAACAGTAGATACGAGTATTCGACAGGAATTTACAAATCATCAGAGTCAGTTGGAAAATAAAATGTTACTGAGATACGCACCCTGATTAAGCAAGCGTTGGACCAAAAGAACTCTCCTCCCAGCAAAATGCCGCCCCCACCTGCCCAGAAAGGAGCTCACCCGGTCTCCACAATGCCCTCCCAGCCCCCGTGCCGTTCCACTTCACTCACGACCTCCGGTAAATCCGGAGATATTGTACGACTCATATACGTGGGTGGGAAACAAAGGGGGAAATTTATTGGACAAAGAGGGAAAAATTTAGAGTATATTCGAGAAGTGTTCTGTATTAACTTAAACGTTCCGGATTCTAATTTGCTGTCTATAGCATTGACTGGGTAGAAGAAGGCTGTAAATGCCGCACTTGAACATCTCGTCAGAAACTTTTACGGCATTCTACAACGTGGTTAAAATGATTCGTCCGGCCAAGAGAGCCTCCCTTCTACTAGAAATATTCCGGCCACAGCAGAACAAAATACAATTACATCGGATATCAAAATACTCTCCCAACCCCCATGCCCTTCTGCAGTCCCCACTAGCCACACCAGCGTTAAGGTACATGTAAGATTTTTGTACGTCGATGGGAAAAACAGGGCTAGATTTATTGGGCAGAAGGGGAGAAATCTTGCCTGTATCAGGGAGAGATCTGGCGTCGCTCTGGATGTTCCTGACGAAAATAACGCGGCAATTAGAGCGAAAGGATATTGGCAGGCTGTGGAAGCTGCTGTGGAGTTTATCAAGAAACATTTCCACGGTAGCTTTCAACCACCAATAACCGAAAACTGAGCTCACTCATGAACTGTCTTCATTACTCTTTCATTCTTAATCATCATCATCATCATCATTAATCACCAGCACTCTCCTACTTAGTCTTTTATTTTAAATTCCTCTTCCACATCACTCACATACATTTTCCTACTTACATACATTCTCTTACATTCATTTTCTTACTCACATATATTCTCCGACTTACATATATTCTCCTACTCATATATATATTCTCCTGCTCACATAATGTACATTCTCCTACTGACATACATTCTGCTACTGACATACATTCTCCTACTCACATTTATTCTCTTACTGATATACATTCTCCTGCTCACATTCTGTACATTCTCCTACTCACATACATTTTCCTACTCACTTACTGTAAATTCTCCTGCTCACATACATTCTCCTGCTCACATACTATACATTCTCCTATTCACATACATTGTCCTACTCACATACCAGTACATTCTCCTACTCATATACATTCTCCTACTCACATATATTTTCCTACTTACATACATTCTCCTACTCACATACATTCTCTTACTCACGTGAATTCTCCTACTCACATACTGTATATTCTCCTACTCACAGGGCCGGATTTACCAATAAGCCAACAGGGCCATTGGCCTAGGGCCCACCGGTATCTGGTGGCCCACTGAGACTAATTTGTCGTGCAGTGTGTCAGCATATAACTTTGTTTCAAATGTACACCGAGTATTTCCTTATATACTATATTCACAACCATAAGGGCCCCTGTACAATAAGTATAGGGTCCGGAGTATGGGACCTCTGTACTATAAGTATAGGGTCCGGAGTATGGGTCCTCTGTACAATAAGTATAGGCCTTCAACCTGTGAGCCATGACCCACTGGTGGGGCATGGGGTGGTTGTCAGGTGTTTAAATGTTTACGTCTTACATAATAATAGTATGATATTATGTAATATTTGATGACATTTGGCCATTGCAAAATAATTACAGTAAATATATATATATATATATATATATATATATATATATATATATATATATATATATATATATATATATATATATATATATATATATATTGTTAATTATTGAAATATGCTAACATTTCTATAAATTTGGGGACCCAATGATGGGTTTGGCCTGGGGCCCACTAGTATGTAAATCCTGCCCTGCACACACACACACACACACACACACACACACACACACACACACACACACACACACACACACACACACACACACCACACACACACACACACACACACACACACACACACACACACACACACACACACACACACACACACACACACACACACACACACACACACACACACACACACACACACACACACACACACACACACACACACACACACACACACACACACACACACACACACACACACACACACACACACACACACACACACACACACACACACACACACACACACACACACACACACACACACACACACACACACACACACACACACACACACACACACACACACACACACACACACACACACACACACACACACACACACACACACACACACACACACACACACACACACACACACACACACACACACACACACACACACACACACACACACACACACACACACACACACACACACACACACACACATATCACGCATTTAGGTTGAGAGCTTTAAATCAGTGTAGCGGGCTGGTTCATGGACAAAAGCATTTAATGTGTTTTGGGAGAAATAATTTAAATCTACAAATGTGTTAGTATATATGCTGTTTGTGAAGGTTGGGATTCTAATACTCTGGAACAGAGAGAGAGAGAGAGAGAGAGAGAGAGGACAGACAGACAGACAGGCAGGCAGAAGGGGGAGAGCACAGCCGTCAGAGATGAGAGAAAAAGACCACACCACAACAAATATAAACATCCAAACATACATGTTCAGAGAGAGAGAGAGAGAGAGGGGGGGGAGGGGGGAGAACACAGCTATCACTCGCAAAGAGCACAGAAAAACAAAATATCACGCCACGCACCACACCGAGTATACAGTATATTTGTACAGTATATGGTTTACATCCACATGCACACAGCTTTTTTTTGATACACACACACACACACACACACACACACACACACACACACACACACACACACACACACACACACACACACACACACACACACACACACACAAAACACAGAATATAAGCACCCTTCCGCACATTTTTCCCAGCCTACGGACAACGGACGGGCTAACGAACGGCGGGGCGGGGGCAGATGATAGATCCTGGATATATAAAAGTTCAATTACCAGCTACCAATCAAAGCGTCGAGCAAGGGCTGGCCTCCGGAATCCGACAGTTGTAATTGGCTCGTGTTAGCAGGGGATTTTGAGAGACGGGAGAGACGGGATATAATATTGTGCTCCGATGTGCCGCAGTTGGGTAGGGGGAAGGGGGGGTAGTGTGCGTGTGTGCGCGAGCCTGTGCGTGCCTAAGCGTGTGACAAGATTATGGTGTGTGTTGGAGGGCTTAATGGATGTGGGTGGCCCCTGGTTCTCTAAATAGCTTGCGATGATTATTTTTCATTTCGTAACTAAGACTTGCAGGAGAGACAGAGAACATAGCAAGATACAGCACGCTCCTTATATAAAAAAGATCATTTATTTTCCCTTTCATATACGAACATGATGCTGGAGATAGTGTGCATTCCTCTCTCTCAAAATAACACACAATAATCTTTCTCATTTTGTAACTTAAGATTTTATTTGCTAGTAAAGAATAAAATATTAGAAGATTGTGCACTTCCCTTTCACAGAGGAAGGAAAACTAAAACTCTCCCTCTCAAAACTGGGATTTGCTTTTAATGTACGAATATGAAACATGGAAAGATTCTTTATTCTTCCACAAAATTACTGATAAGTTTCCGTCTGCTGCTCTAAGATTTGTATTTTTCAAGAAGAACAGTAGACCTAGGAGGTTCCTCTCACTATCTTGTCCTTGTCCTTTTTGCATAACGAATCTTATCCACTACCATGAGTTGATTGCAAGTTTTTTTTGGTGTGTGTGTGTGTGTGTGTGTGTGTGTGTGTGTGTGTGTGTGTGTGTGTGTGTGTATGTGTGTGTGTGTGAATCAGCATCGTGGATGACGTGGAGATTAGCTGGATGGGTCAGATTGACGGTGGTAGAGGGGACAGTAATATTTATTCCTTTGTGATTTGCTATACATATTACATTTTGGTATTCCCTTGTAAGCTATGTATATATTTTCAGTATTCGACAGTGACATACAAGAGAGTGATAAAATGCAATAGTAAATCGCAATGAAAGAGGTGTTGCGAAAACTCCTAAATTTAGCGAGAATACGTAAAAGCAACACACAAGAGAGTTTATCGTGGAACAGGCACAATAGGTCGCCGAGAAAGAGGTGTTACGAAGGCTCTTAAACAAACGATAATTCGCTAATACCGTAATATACAAGAGGATTATAAGCTGTAACAGGCAAAGTGTACAGGAAGGAAGAAATCTTACTATCCCAAGACAACGAGGACAACGACAGTACGGGCTAAGGACTCGTTAGCTCCTAATACCCACCCAGTGTCATCCCAGCCGGCAGATTTCCGTTCTGCTTATCAATTTTACAGTGGGACTGAGTTTGATTTCCCGGATGAGCATTCTTCCATTTTTTTTCTCTGTTCTTTTTATTTTTCTAACCTACCTTTACCTAACTTAAAGTAACAGGTTCAGCTGGCTTACTAACAGCCAAACCTAACGTTATACCAAATAAACCTAACCTAACCTGATATTAAACAAATCTGCCCCAACCTGATCCTAAATGAACCTAGCCTAACCTGATACTAAACAAACCTAACCTAACCTGATACTAAACAAACCTAACCTAACCTGATATTAAACAAACCTAACCTAACCTGATATTAAACAAACCTAACCTAACCTGATACTAAACAAACCTAACCTAACCTGATATTAAACAAACCTAACCTAACCTGATATTAAACAAACCTTACCTAACCTGATTTTAAACAAACCTGCCCTAACCTCATCCTAAACAAACCTAACTTTACCTGATACTCAGCAAACCTGACCTGATAATAAACAAATATAACCTGTACCGATCCTAAAGAAGCATAACGTAACCTAGACTTTTGTGGATAATAAAAAATGAAAAATGATACATAGGGCGGAAATTAGCTCCCCGGTGCTAACGATCAGGTATTAACGAAACCAAAATATTCTCTCGTTTATCCTAGCTCGCACCTCAAAACCATTTCATCCCCATTTCATCCTGTCTCCCTTTTCTTATATTTCATCCTTTTCCCTTTGCGTTAGTGCCTGTTACTGTCGCTAGTTCTAATGCATTTTTGAAGCTAAAAGGTTCATAAACTTATATTGCAACTTCTACCTCATATCTCCAGACTTTTTCTCTCATTATTTTCTGCATTCATTCCATCCATTTTTTCTTGTACTTTTCTCTTCCTTTCCCTTTTCCATGTTCATTAAATTATTTTGGGTACCTAATAGTCCATCTTCTTGTTTTATTGTTTAGTATGAAGCTAAAAGATTCCAAAGTTTAGCTCATAACTTTGGCCTCGCATCTCCAAATTACTCCATTTCCTTCCTCCTTCCTAGCTAGTCCTCCCGCGTTTTGGTTTTCTTCAGTGCTCATTACCTTCACTAATACTAAATGACAAATGTTTATGTACCTAAATTTTCATGAGTTTTATTACACTTCCAACTTTCCATCTCTAAAACATTTCATCTCCTTCTTTCCTCCATTCTTTAAAGCGTTTCATTTCCTTCCCCTCATTACTCTCTTTTTTTGCGGGGCTATCCTTTACTACTTAACCACTTATTGCCTTCTTCGGTGCTAATGAGCAAGTATTTATGAAGGTAAAAGATTCATTAGCTCTAATCTCGTGTCTGCAATCCATTTTCAACACTTTTGTACGACTGCTGCTTGCTTCTTCCTTCAACGTTATCATTCTTTTTCCGTATCTTCCTGTCGTCTTATTTCTCCCATCCTTCCTATCACTTTTAACACTCCTCTGTCCACTTCAGGCGGATGTACAGTACACTGACTGTGAGAAGCCTAATAGTTTTCTGTAAACCAGGAGGTCATTTACAACGCTGGGTTCTAATAATATAACTAAATAAAGGGATGATGTGCAGCCTGCTATGGATCTCCAGTTAACTGGGTGGTGGGACTAACACATGCGTCGTCCATCCTGAACCAAACCTCCGCACTGTGGCAAGACGCTGTCTGACGCAGGGGAACATCGGTTTGCTGCGCAAGCTGCCCCTATAGGGATGGTTGCTTGCCTGCGGTTGATGGGCCTGCTTGGCCAGACAGACCAGAATTACTTAACTATAACAGTAATTGTGTCTGCTGCCGTACTGTTTATTCAGCTGTGGAGAGTCCCCACAAAGTATAATGGTGTATGAAGACTGTACTCACCTTCACAAGTTCGATAAGTTTCTGCTAAACCGAAAGAATTTGTCTTTAGATGACAAGATTAAACTAAAATGTCATCATATTTAATGAGTTAATATCAGCACTAGCCATATGTCCATAGGCCATTAAATACAGTGAGCCGCATTTTCTGTTGTGATGAAAACTTAATAACAACTCCTTCCTAGATGTTTAGTTTACATATTATCAGCTAACACGAACATCAGTTAAACAAACAGCATTATGAACCATTTCTCTGCGACAGTATGGTGAAGTAGATGAAATTTCCGGCTTACGAAGAGGCATTAGAAAGCCTCTTTACCCAACTATATTATGGACGAAAATCTCCTAAGCTAACGTTAGTACGGTCCAAAGTACACTCACGGACAAATCAATCAATCATTTCCTGTGGCACCCTCGGGGATGCATAGGGCCTCGATGAACTCACACCACCACATCCTATCTTGTGCTAACTCCTCAAGATCTCCCCAACACTCATCTCCAGCTTCCCGTCTCATTGTCCCCACCCACGTCTCCCCTGGCCCCCCTCCACCTCTCCTACCAAGTGCCACCCACCCTGGTGTACCTCGCACTATTCCCTGTATCCCACACACATGTCCCAGCCACTTCCATCGCGAGAACCCAACATATTCATCGACCGGCTGCACTCCCGCTATTTCTCTAATTCCACTATTTGGTATCCTTTCCCACCACTTAACTCCTAATACTCTTCTAAGTGCTTTTTTTTCAAACACCAAGAATTCACTTTCCACAGTCACTGCGCTGTACCAAGACTCGCGTCCATAAATTAAGATACTCCCAACCATCACCTTATAAAGTTTGATTTTTGTATGCGCAGAAAAATTGTTATTCCAAATATTTTTAAGCATTCCCATTGCCTGAGCAGCCCTCTTCAACTTTTCCCCGAATTCAAAGTTCAAAGAACCATCCCTGGCTAAATAAGTACCTAAACATCTAAACCCATCAACCCGCTCCACAACCATACCTCCAATTACACATTCCTGCGCATTTTCCATATTCATATTGATTATTTCAGTTTTTCCACAATTAACAACCAAACCCACCTTGCGACCCTCACTCACCAAACAGTCCAACACTCCCTGCACCTCCTCTGGCCCATCACAAATCAAAACTATATCATTTGCATAATCCAAATCCAAAAGTTTCCTGTTCTCTCCCCAAAGCACACCTGCACCGGTTTCCGTTCCAACGCGTTTCATAATGTAATCAATGACCAATACAAATAGTAAAGGCGACAGAACACCACCCCGAATCACTCCGGACTCGACTTCAAACGAATCACTCAAACAACCATCAACCACCACTTCACAAAATGTGTCCTCATGCATGTTCATAATGACCCTCACAAACTCCTCTGGCACTCCACAATGTCTCACGATCCTCCCCACAGTCTCTCTCGAAACACCATCAAAAGCCTTTTCAAAATCAACAAAACAAAGACCCAACGCCACTCTCACTTCATTAACTTGCTGCATCAAATGCCCAACCATAAAGATCTGATCACTGCAACCACGTCCCCTTCCAAAACCAGCCTGCCTATCCCTCAGAATACCCTCAACCACCGGCTCCAACCCACCCAACAACACTCTACTGAAAACTTTCAAAGTTATCGGTAACAAAGAGACTCCCCTCCAGTTACCACACTCACTCAGGTCTCCCTTCTTCGGAACTTTAACAATTACACCATTCTTCCAAACTGATGGTAGTAACCCCGTCACCCATATCTTATTGAACAGCTTGGTCAAGATCATTATTAATCTATCCCCCTCCACCTTAAACATCTCCGGAAACAAACCATCCTCCCTTGGTGCCCTACTATTCTTTAACTGTTTTACTGCTTTCTCCACTTCTGCAAGCCCCAACTCTCCCGCTTCCACATTTAAATCTTCCCGAGCAGACGGCACATCCTCTTCTGGTGGCATTGGTTCACTAAGAACTGTCTCAAAATGCTCCCTCCATCCATTTTTAATATCTCCATCTTTGGTCAATAAATTTCCTTCCCTGTCTCTAACTGGTATTTCCTTGCGTTTACCTGCATTACCACTCAGTTCTCTAATCGATTCATATGCTATTCTTTGATTCTGTCCATCATTTTTGTTTATTAAGATTTCAGTCTCTGCAACCTTTTCATCCACACATCTTCTTTTATCTCTCCTAGCTAACCTTCTTACTTCTGAATTCAAACTCCAGTACGCAGCTCTTGCTAATTCAATCTCTCGTTCATCAACGCATTGCATCTCACTCCTCAATTTAGCCTCACCTCTCTTTTTTATCATATCCCACGTTTCCTCTGATATCCATTTCTTTCTCCTGAATCTATGTCTCCTTCCAATCGTACATTCAGCAGTCTCATGCAAAACTTTGTTCACATCCTCCCACATCTCATCTACACTTCTCTCCCCCTCTTCCAACGTTTCCAACACCAAAAACCTATTTCTGCATTCTAATCTGAATTCCTCCATTTCTTCTCCTTCCCTTCTAAGCTTAACAATATCGTATCTACCAACACCAGATTTTTCTTTCTTCTGATTTTTAAGTTTAAACCTTATTTTTGCAATGCTGAGTTGATGGTCACTACCAATATCCGCTCCCCGTTTAACATGAACATCTAGCAGAGAACTTCTATACCTCCTACTGATAGCGATGTGATCAATCTGATTTTTATATTTTCCACACGGCGACACCCAAGTTGTCTTGTGTATATTGCAATGCTGAAAGAGTGTGCCCCCGATGACTAAGTCATTTGCTAGACAGAAGCTTCCAAACCTCACTCCGTTTTCACTCATCCTACTACCAACTCCCATCTTACCCATACATGCCTCAAATCCCTCATTTGAACAGCCCATTACTGCATTAATGTCTCCAACGCAGATCAAAACATCATGTCTAGGTACCCTTCCTACTCCTTCTTGCAACTTTTCATAAAATGTGTCTTTCCTTTCATCGAGTGCATCATTAGTAGGTGCATAACACACAAACAGACTGATGTTGCCATGATTTGATTTAAACCGTGCGTATAACAGTCGCTCATCTATAGTTCGCCTAATATTCTATCTCTTATACTTTGCTTCTCTCGGTTGGCTGTTATTCTGAAACTGAGGGAGGTATCGTGTATTTCTCTATCCATAGATGATTCTCCCTGATACGATGCTTCAGGGAGGAGAGTCACGGACATGCAGTGAAATAGTACGGGAACTTTTGTCCCTCAGTGTAAGGTAGAATTGGCGGACATGATCTAAGAGCGAAATAAACGTAGTGCAATAGTAGGGGAATTCTTGCCCATGACTGTGCAGCAAAAGTGACGGACATGCCGTAAGTGTGGAGTAGACCCATTGGAATAATAGAACTTTTGTCCCTGACTGTTAAGTAGAAGTATGGAGTGTAAAGTAGACATAGAGGTTTAGTATACAACTGTTGTCCTTAACTGTAGAACATAATTATGTGACTGACATTCTCTAAGTGTGAAATAAATGCATTGGAGTAATAGGCAAACTTATGTCCCTAGCTGTACAGCAGAACTGACGAACACACCCTAATTCTGAAGCAGACACAGAGAAAGAGTATGCGAACTTTTATCCCTGGCTGTACCCGCTAACCCCGCCACTGTGTTCACGTATCCCCCAGTTAGCCGGGATGCGATGCCGCTGGTTGCACACTCGTTTCGATTATCCACCACACGTTCAGCCCGATTTTTGCTGCCAGATTTGCTTTACCGGGAGGGCAATTCCCTCGATTTTTCATTTTCCTCTTTCTCTTTGTCTTCCTTCTGTCCTGTTTCTTTTTCCAATTTTTCTTTTGTATAGTAGTTTATTCTCTTCCGTATACATGCATCTCAACTGATGCCCAGGTTGTAGAGTTGTAGTTATAATGATACATGATTTTGTGTGTGTGTGTGTGTGTGTGAGCGCACACACACACACACACACACACACACACACACATATATATATATATATATATATATATATATATATATATATATATATATATATATATTCAATTCATCAGTCTCTTTCACACCACTTCACATCACACGCACAGTCCAACAACTAAAGCATCCCCTGACATAGCGTGCCTGGAGCCATGTAACACACGGTAATAGTATATCAAACCTGTGAACTTCACTTGCCCTTCCCACGATGTCATGCCCACAAGTTTTCACCTCATAGTGGTTCGCAATATGTGGCATGAATCATCGGCAGTATTCTGGTTGGTATAGGGGGCTTCGTAAAACCTGCTCCTTAGCGATTTACTTTACACATGACCTTAGTTCTCTCTCTTAAGTATAATGATATCGTTTTAATAATGACATATTTGGCGGTAATAATATGATAATCAGATGTAATGCATAAAGATAAGTGAGAGCGTTAATAAATGACTAAAGAAAGAAAGCTTACGATTCCAGAGTGACTTGGAATATGACCCCACATTGCCAACATTTCCATTCTTGATACACAAACCAAACCTTATTCTCTACATGATGAAAATTCATGCACACATCACTACCCGCACCACGTAAGTGTACACACACACACACACACACACACACACACACACACACACACACACACACACACACACACACACACACACACACACACACACACACACACACACACACACACACACACACACACACACACACACACACACACACACACACACACACCAATAAGTCAATAATCGGAAGAAAACTGTACACAACTTTGACCAAACTGCTTAGCTAAGAAGCATTCAAGGAGACTTATGGAGGAGAGGAACGACTTGCCCTAAAAGAATGAGAGAGAGAGAGAGAGAGATGGGGAAGAGAGAGGGGGGTGCAAAAAAGCATTCAAGATACTAAGAGAAGGAACAGTTTACAGCCAATATGAGAGAGAGAGAGAGAGAGAGAGAGAGAGTAAAAGCCTTCTCTCAATCGGTATCCACTTCACTTGTATTTCCAGCTCTCCTTCCAGCCCTCTCTAAACAGCTTGGTAAACTCTTAAAACAGCTCTCACCAAAACACTCACCCCACTCTCTTTCCCCCCCTTCACCGCCCTCCTCTTATCCCTCCTTTCTCTTCTTCCTCCCTCCTTCTTCTCTCTCCTCCCTCTTCTCCTTCCTCTTTCTCTCCTCCATCTTATTTTCCTCTCCTCCCCTCCTCTTCCTTTTATCATCTGTGTCCCCCTACTTCTTCTGTTTTCCTCTCCCCTCCCCTTCCTCCCTCAGTCCTTCTCACCCTCCCTTTCCCCTTCTGTCTTCTTCCCATTTCCCTCCTTCCTTTCCTTTCCCTCCCTCTTGCTCTCACTTCCCTCTCCTTCCATCCACTTCCCTCAGTCCCCCCTTCTCCCTTCCCATCCTACTTCGTCGCCCGCCTCCCTCCTTCCTCCGTCTTTCTCCTCTCCCTTGCTTCCTTCCTCCATCTTCCTCTTCATCTTTTCTCCTTTCATCTTCCTTTCTTTCATTTCTCCTCCTGCATCTTCGACTCTCTCCACCCTCGGCTTTTTTTTTTTTTTCACCAACTTCACCTCTCCTTTATCCTCCCTCTCTCTCTCTCTCTCTCTCTCTCTCTCTCTCTCTCTCTCTCTCTCTCTCTCTCTCTCTCTCTCTCTCTCTCTCTCTCTCTCTCTCTCTCTCTCTCTCTCTCTCTCTCTCACATCTTCCCTCAGTCTTCCTCCGCATTTTCCTCCCTTTTCTTCCTTCTTCTTCCCACTCTCCCCTCTGTGTCTTCCTCTCGCTTCTCCCTCCCTCCTCCCTCCACTTTCTGTTCGCTCCTTCGCCTTTCCTCTCATTCGCTTCCCTTCTTCTTTCATCTTTCTTTCCTCTGATGGAGTCCTCTCTCACTTCACCTCCGCCATTGCTAGACTGTTTTTAAATTCTTCTTCTATTTCCTTATTTCCTCCCTTTTTCCCTTTCTGTTTAATTCTCTCCTTTTTGTTTTTCCTCTTGCGTTTTCATCGTTTTTCTTCACCTTCAACCCCTTCAGTCCGATGATGTTTTATTACCTGTGTCGCAAGACCCCAGATAAATGGAAACAAGGCTAGCTTCTTCTTGTCATTTTCTTCTTGTTCGAAGAAGTTTGACATGACCTGTACCGCACTCAACCCATTAATCTTACAGCAACCATTTCCACATTTTACACTGGCATGACCCCTTCCCACTGCCCACCATAATTCCAGCTCCTCCCATCCATTTCTTTGTCCCATTCGCTCATTTTTTTAATCCTTGACGCTTTGATTCTTAGTGGATATTATAAGATAACTTTCCTAACATTCAAATCACTAATCCCACAACATCCATTTTCATTGGATATGCTTTCCTTCCTTAGTTCCATTTTCCACAAAATTTCCAGTCCATCCCAGTCATTCTTTTACCCTCTTTTGACGGTGTCATAGCACAGCCCAAGCCACGCTGTGAATGTACGTGCTTGTTTATTTTGCCTGTTCAACTTCCAGATAATTTCTGTCAGTTTATGAAAGATCTGTGAGGTTTGTCTAAATGAATGAGATAATTAAGACTCCATGGCACTCCTCTAGGACGAAAGTTACCAAATGAACGCATCTGAAGTTAGCGAAAATAGAGTAAACTAGAAAGCACTCAGACATCGCATGCCTTCGACAATGCCATTGCCATTAAAAAGGATCCGGATACATGGAGATATTGTATGGAATACATGGGATCCGGATCTACCCCCAAATTTAATCAATTGTTCCTTGACCCGCGACCCACTCTTCCACAAAATTGTATCGAAATTCATTGAGAACTTTTGGAGATATCGTGTGGATAAACAAACAAACAAACAGACAAACATAGGTGAATACATACCATACTCCAATTTTGTTGGCGCTGGTAATAATTCCTCATCGTAGTGAAGTGGTTCAGTTTAGGAGTGACCCGTCTCCAAGAAGGGTTAGACACCAATATCTCCTTTAACCAGAGGACAATTATTATACAACGACGCGCGTAGCGCAAAAGGGTCATGAGTCAGGCTTTATTTGCTCGTTGTCTGTCTGTTCTTTCTCTGCCTATCTGTCTCCCTGTCTGTCTGTTTGGTTATCTGTTTGTCTGTTAGTAAGATTATAGAATGTTACTGGATGGAACTGCTCCATATTTCAAATAATAATTGAAGTTTATCAGAAGAAGAGTTGATTAAATCCTTACCCAAAAAAGATCATATATAGTAAGTTAAGGACAAAGTCAACTCAACAAGTTTAGATGTGGTTTTTAAAACAAATGGTCAACAGTAAAGGTGATTGGGTAAGGTTAAAGCTTCTTCCCTTTAATTCAACTTCGATTCCGTTTGGATCAAACCTTGTGGAAGGACTGAAGGTCAACGAAAGATTACTTCATCCTGTTCTGAAAAGAATAAGTCAGAGTTACAGGACAAGGTCAGTATAATCACTTTTGGTCTGGTTTGGACCAAACTTGGTCAAGAATGAAACCATTCGATTTAAGAACTATCCATCAATGCTCAAGGCCATAGAGTAAGATCAAAGGGTTAACCATAGACCACTTGTAGAATGCGGATACTGTAATCGGTGAGTGCTGCTTCCTAGTTATTCCTGTTAGTTCCAGGCACTTTTGTTCAAAAAATATGTATACTTCTTTTACCTGCAGGTGTTGGATATGGTTTTCATTAACTCCATGTCAGAAGTACCGAGATAGCAAGAATAAAGATAATATTACGTAATTATAGTGGAACGGAGAAGCCATGTCACTACCACGGCATCCCTATACCAGTCCCCTCCCTGGAGGAGCTTGGGGACGAGTAATGTTTTCTCTAGGTTTGTCTGTCTGTCTGTCTGTCAACAACTTTACGCGAAAACTACTGGTGCGATTTTTACTAAAATTCTGGGACGATGGGCTACGACCATATGATCACCTGATTAAATTTTGTGCCAAATTGCGCCAAGGCCCAGGCTGTAGGCCCAAATTATGTTAAAAAAAAAAAAAAAAAGTTATTTAGCCATAACTCCTTTCAAATTCGTCACATCGACATGAACCCAAAGCCTAAAGGTGCATCTTTCAAATCTGCATCCTATAACATGCTTCATTACTTCAGGGGGGTCACCCCCCAGTTAGTGGTAAGGGGGTCAGTGTCAGGTGAGTCGGGCCTAAATTTTCAAATGGGCATAAAATCGTCAGTTTTCACCCGATTTACTCCAGATTTGATATGTGACATTTTTGACGAGATATCCTGTTGTGTTTATACGTCAACATTAAAATGACTGCCGGGGACGGTTTGCCGTGCCTTGGCACCGTTTCATGTTTATTATGTTATTAAGTCACAACACCTTTACCTAAATCAGGAATGACGTCCGTGCGTTAAAGGGGTCAATCTACTCATTTTAGATTTTTTTAAATTTTTTCAAAACTTTTCGAGCTTTTGCATTGCGTTTTCTCTTAACCTCTTCAGTTTATTGTTATCTTCATCTTAGTAAGGGCCTCTGGTAGTGAGGATAAATCAAATTCTTCCAGTTCGAAAAGTCTCCGAACCTGATTAAAACTGAAGAGAGAGAGAGAGAGAGAGAGAGAGAGAGAGAGAGCGTGTCATTCTCTACTTTATTTTATTCCCTCCATTATTCTCCTCTTCATACCCTATCCTCCTCCTCCTCCTCTTTCTCCTCTTCCTCTCCACACAAACTCCTCTTCTTCCTCCTCCTCCTCCCTCCACCTCCTCCTCTCCACACAAACTCCTCCCAACTGTTCTTTTCTTTCTCCTTTAAGCACTTCCTGTTTCTCCCATTCTCTGACCTCTCTCTTCTCTCCATCTTTCTCTTAAGCTTTTCTCTCTTCAGTTCCTCCTTCGTGCTTCTCCATATTTTGTTTCCGCCTTCTTTTTTGTGAATTTCCTTTTGTCTTCTTCTCGTCTCTTCTTTCCTTATTTGTTTTCCTTCTTTCTTCACTTTCTCTTTCATATTTCTCCATTTCTATTTTCCTATGATATTCCATCTTTCTCGTGGATTTCCTCTTTTCATCTCCTTTTCTTATCACAAATCATTCCTTCTCTGTTTCCTTCTTCCTCCACAACTTCTTTTATACTTCCCCATTTTCATTTTCCTTCTGTGTGATTCCTCCTTCCCTTTTAGTCCCTCTCCCCTCTGTGACCTGACCTTTCCCCTCTCTCCTCTTCTTTTCTCTCTTTCCTCCTTTCTTCACCTCTTCTCTCATTCTTCTCCATTTTATTTTTTTCCATATTTCCTCCTACCCCTTCCCTCACTCTCCCCTCTTTCTCTTCTCTCTCTGATCTCCCCCTTCCAGCCCCTGTCAGCTGTCTCTCCCCTCTCCCCACTGTCATTCCTCCACTCTTATCTCTCTCTCTCTCTCTCTCTCTCTCTCTCTCAGACGAATAAACAATACATTTTTATTTATGCAAGGAAGAAAGAACCAAAGGTCATAATCCCGTAAGACTGTTTCCTCCCACAGGAAACAAAAGCAAAATAACAGAGCCAAATTCAAGATTTATTCATTTCGAGATGCCTGGACACAATCCTTTTGAAAAACTGCAGTCATAAGCAGCAGGAAAAACAGGCAGAGGAAGACAGTTCCAGAGCTGACCTGTTGCATATATGAAGGAGTGAGTGTGACGGTTAACTTTTGCATTAGAGAGTTGGACAGAAAAGGGATGAGAGTTTGTTGCTAGACGGGTGCTACGCGCCCGCCTTAGTGGTGGAGGGATGCATGCAGACAATTCAGAGGAGCAGTGACCATTAGTTTAGCGATAGAAAAGAGATGATACAACTATGCGGCGAAGTGACAGACGTTGAAGGGAGCCAGTAAGAGGAGAGTTGATGAGACGAAAAGCCTTTGACTCCACCCTTTTGAGAAGAGCTGTATGTGGGAAGCCGCCTCACACATGAGAGTTGTACTCTACACAGGGGTGAATAAAACCCTTATATAAAGTCAACAACTGTGCAGGGGTAAAGAAGGCACGGAGTCGGCTTAGCACACCGAATCTCTTGGAAACTGATTCTACAAGAGAGGTAATATGATCTTTCTAACATAAATCCCAAGAGAATGAAACCCCAAGGATGTTTTAAAATGATGCAGGATTGAACTGGATATTGTTAAAAATTAGAGGATACTCCTGCGGAAGATTTTGATGGAATGAAAGATGTAAGAAGTGAGTTTTTGAAGCATTTAGAACAACAAGATTGCTTTTACCCCAATCAGAGATATGAGCCAAGTCAGACATTGGGTGTGCCATAGCCTCATCCCCTGTTTATTGAAGTAACTGTTGAGATGGACGCTGTGGGAAGCAAATGGAGATATGAAGGGTGGAGTCATCAGCTTATGAGCGTATAGGGTTAGATTTACAGCTTAGAAGGTTATCGATGAATAGAAGGAAGAGCCTTGGCTATAGGAGTGAACCCCAAGGAACACCACTATTGATAGCTCTAGGATAAGAACGGTGGCCGTCTACAACAGCAGTTATAGAGCCACGAGGATGGAAGCTAGAGATGAAGGCACAGGTAGAAAGAAACCTTAAGAGGGCAGTTTGGAAATTAAAGATTTATGCCAGACTCGATCGAAAGCCTTTGAGACGTCGAGTGCAATGGCAAAGCTTTTGCCAAAGTCCTGAGGGGAGGATGATCAGAAGTCTGAAAGGTAGATGAGAAGTTCACCAGGGGAGCGTCCCTTGTGGAACCTATACTGACGATCGGAAAGAAGTTTATGATAGGAAATGTGCTTTAAAATTTTTTGGTTAAGAGTAGATTCAAAACTTTTGAAACACTGGAAGTTAAAGCAATTGGGCGATATTTAGAAGGTTGGAAATGGTCTCGCTTCTTTGGGACAGGCTGAATGAGAACAAACTTTCAGCCAGAAGGAAAGGTACAATTTGACGGACAGAAGCAGAAGAGTTTGCCTAGACTGGGTGTAAGCACGGAAGCACAGTTCTTGAGGACATCAGGAGGGACCCCATTAGGCCTATATGCCTTACTAGTATTGAAGCCTGTGATTGCAGAAAATACATCAACTTAAGAAGAGGTCAGAAGGGGAAAATGATGGAGGAACAACACTGGAATCGTCTAAGGTGGAATTGGAGGAGAGAGTCTAAGTGAAGAGTTCTGCATAATCAATAGAAGAAGCAACTACAGAGCCATCAGGGTGGAAAAGGGAAGGGAAGGATGATGAGATAAAGTTGTTCTAAAGGTTTTTGGCAAGGTGCCAGAAGGAGAAGGAGGAATTTGAGTTGAAGAGTTCAAACTATTTGGTACGAATGAAATTATTTATAACAGAGCGAAGAACAGGCATGGCACAATTCCGGGCAGAAACATAAAAGAGATGAGATTCAAGGTTGAGCTGGCTCCGCACCTTTTGTAGGCCCTCTCCTTGTTGTGGACAGCATTAGAACAAGTGTGATTAACCCAGATTTTCTTTGCATTAGTCATAGGATAAGAGAATGAAATGTATGCTTTCATGCCCGAAAGAATAACCTCCGTAATGTGTGAGGCACACTTACATGGCTCTCAGCCTTGGAAACAACAATCATTCCAGAGAAAATCAAAGAAACACTCCCAGAGGGCCTCCCAGTCAGCAATTCCAAAGTGCCGTAGCAGCCACTTCTTGGGAGGGTCCACTGGCCTCACTGGAGAGATAAGACAGGTAATGGTGATAAGGTTGTGGTTGGAGGAGCCCAACTGAGGGAAAAGATTAACAGCATAAGCAGAAGGATTAGTTATAAGGAAGAGGTCAAGTATGTTGGAACTCTCTCCAAGGCGGTCAGGGATACGGGTAGGATGCTGTTCAAGCTACTCTAGGTCATTAAGGATAGAAAAGATATAGGCTTGTTCACCAAGTGAATCAATGAAGGGAGAGGAGAATCAAAGGTGGCGGTGAACATTGAAATCACCTAGAATGGAGATTTCAGAGAAAGGAGAAATTGATAGGATGTGTTCCATCTTAGAAGTAAGATAGTCGAAGAATTTTTCATGCTAAGTAGAATCGGGGGATATGTAAACGGCATAGATATATTAAGGTAGATAATGACAGGATAGCCGAAGCCAGAGAGTACAGAATTCACAAGATTCAAGTTCAGGAACACGAGGGCAAGACAAGTTGTTGCGTACATATACAGCACAGCCATCTTTGGCTTTGAAATTAATATAGAGAAAGTAGAAGGACACAGAAAATGGTTTGCTATCAGTCATCTCAGACTGTTAAGTCTCAGTGAGGAAATGAAGGTGAGGCTTAAAGGAAGAGAGGTGGTGTTCAAGAGAAAGTTAGAGGAAATGCCGCGAATGTTTCAGAAATGAAGATGATGTGAGTCAGACAGCGGTTCCAGGTATCTCGTTTGGTCGTCACCGGGAAAGGGGCGACTTTCATGCCCCCCCACCCCCTCATGGACTCCGTGGCTTGGTGTTGAGACGCAAGTTTTAACCGAATTTTGAACAGGAAGTGTAGTGTGTAATGTGCATTTAGACTGGTGTTGAAAGGAAAACTTGTGCTGGTATAGATAGATAGATAGATAGATATAGATATAGATAGATAGATAGATATAGATATAGATAGATAGATAGATATAGATATAGATAGATAGATATAACTGTGAGGGAAGCAATGGAGGGTATTTCTAACTTCGTCATTATAAACGGTGTCAAAAGCTTAACCATGTCGTCCAGGGGAACAATAATAACATAAAATACAGCATGGTCCGTAAATTGCGCTGCATAGGAAGCTCATATGGCTGTAACTGATGGATTGCAGGGACGGCTCAAGGTGTTGGTGTGGGCGTGGGTGTATGTGACGGAGCCAGGGGGCATAAATAACATCTTCCTTTCTCATAACTTGATTTCCCTCTCTGTCTCTCTATCATCCTTTTGCCACTTCCCGCCTGCCGTCTTTACTCCTCTCCCTCTCATTTCCACTCTTCACTTGTCTTCCCACAGCTCTTACGCAACTTTCTGTCTTGCCCGTCTCTTTCCATCTCTTCAGTTTCTTTCCCCTTCCATTTCTTTTCCTCTTCATATTTTTCCCCTCTCTGTCTCTCATTCTCTGTTCCCCGCCCTTCTCCGATTTCTTTATTTTCCATTCTCTTTTCGTCTCTTTTCCCTTTCCTTCCTTTTCCGTTCTTTTCTCTATCTCTTTCTCCCTCCCTTTTCTTTCTCTCCTCATCCCTTCCCATCCTCCCTCCACCTCTTTCCCTTCTTTCTCTACCCCTTTCCCTTCTCTCTCCACCCTTTGCACTTCTCACTCCATTAATTCCTTTTTCTCTTCATCTGTCTCCCTATTCCATCCAACCCTCTGTCTTCTTCTCCCACCTAACTCCTTCTCTCTCCATCCCTCCCTCTTCTCTCCATCCCTCCTTCTCTCACCATTCCTTCCCTTCTCTCACCATCCTTCCCCTCCAAGTTTTCTCTCCATCTCTCCCCGTTCTCTCTCCATCCCTCCCCTTTCTTTCTCCATCCCTCCTCCTTCTCTCCCCACCCCACTCCTTCTCTCTCCATCGCACCTCCTTCAGTCTTCATCTCTTCCCTTGTTTCTCCGTCCCTCTCCCTTCGCACACATTTCTTTTCCCTTAACCTACACTGTTTTTACCAACTAATATTCCTTCACCTCCTCCCCTTTCTCCTTTCCCTCGTCCTTCATCGTTTTCCCCACTCCTTTCCCCTCCCTCTCTCTCTCTTACACCCATCTTCTTTACATCTCTCTCAGCTCCCCATCCCTCTCTCCCCATCTTCTCTCCTCTTTCTCCTCTCCTTCCCGTCCTCTGCCCCATCTCATCCCCGGTCTTCCCCCTCCCTCCCCTCCCTCTCGCCTCGATCTGTCAGCTTCCTTCACCAAACGCATTGCAATTAAACTTGAGCCAAAAACTTGTGTTCCGGTTTGAGCGTTGGTCGGAATATCAAGTGAATTGTTTGAGTAGGGAAAACACAGTGCTGGGCCTACACTCCTTGACCCCCGTCCCCCCCTCTCTCTCTCTCTTTCTGTATATATATATATATATATATATATATATATATCAAGGGCTCCAGGAAATGTTTGTGTGCCTGTATATAGTGGCTGTGTAAATGCGTGGGTTTGTGTGTGTGTGTGTGTGTGTGTGTGTGTGTGTGTGAGAGAGAGAGAGAGAGAGAGAGAGAGAGAGAGAGAGAGAGAGATCCCTTTATGTTATCAAACATCACAGTGTCTTCATTCCTAGAAATAAGTTAGCTGCTGTAAACATCTACAACTTCCATCCCAAGCATTAGATGCACTTTATTCAGGTTAATCTCTTCACTCCAGTGACGTAATACTAGTTTATTCTTGTCATCTCCAAATCATATTATTCATATTGGAAAGAACGTACTTCTTATTGAAGGCAAAATCAAACCCCTCTAGTTTTATAAGTCTGTCATAAGCTGAATAACTTTGTCTGGAGGTTGCTAGATACATGACAGAGTTGAACGTCATCGTCCTGAAAGGGAATTGGGCAGACGGTTGGTGGTACTCCTTGGTGGTAGCAATTTTTCGTATACTGCAACTGTACTGTAGATCTCCTGATTACTACTACATTATTGATCTTACCAATGTCGTATTCCTATGGGTTGTAATTAATATTTTGATCTTTCCTTTGGCGGTGCTACAGTTATTGCAGTGCTTTTCTTGGGTTACTTGTTACAGTAAATATGACTTCTTCGGATGCTCTTTTCATGTCCTCACAAACCTAAGGGAAAAATAGAGAAACACACACACACACACACACACACACACACACACACACACACACACACACACACACACACACACACACACACACACACACACACACACACACACACACACACACACACACACACACACACACACACACACACACACACACACACACACACACACACACACACACACACACACACACACACACACACACACACACACACACACACACACACACACACACACACACACACACACACACACACACACACACACACACACACACACACACACACACACACACACACACACACACACACACACACACACACACACACACACACACACACACACACACACACACACACACACACACACACACACACACACACACACACACACACACACACACACACACACACACACACACACACACACACACACACACACACACACACACACACACACACACACACACACACACACACACACACACACACACACACACACACACACACACACACACACACACACACACACACACACACACCGGGCGTGCGTGAGCTGCAACAACAGCCAGAAAACAGGCAATGTTGTTGGCAGCGATTACATCTGTCTTAGTCTGACTCCACCTTGATGAATGACTCTTGTTTTCATCCCTTTTCACAGTAGTCTGAACCCAAAACAACCCTAACACCCTAAGAAATTACAAAAAAATGCAGTTATGACAGTGGTATATTATTAAACCGAAGAATGCAGTGACGTTACTATCCCTTTAATCACGCTACCCTAAGATGATTTCTTTCAGCATCGGAAGAATAGGTCAGCGAAGGTTGTATCTAACCCCTCCTGTCTGAGTGGTTTTTCCCAAGCAGAGTAAAATGGCCAGGAGACAACAGGAATAAAAATAAGTAAGACGTCACCGTACAAATAGAGTTAACAGGACGATGAAACATAGTATTTCCTTACCTTCGAAGTTTTAAGCCATCTTCAAAGCCATTTACTTGTCGTCAGCCATTTAGTACTACAGATTAGCCGAAGCAATAATTCAGTAATCCAATTATTAGTCAAAACAATTAACTCGACGCATATCATGAATTAATGTATGCAGTGCTGAAAGCATGTAGTTTCACAAATATTTTTTCCACCTTCCCTGTTAATCAAATCAAATCATTTCATTTCTTCAATTCGATGACTTCTTTCTTCCCTTTTTGCTGCCTCCAGATGATTTAATTCATTCTGAGGCATTCTTCCTCAAGGCGATAGAAATAAAATCCTTCTTTAACGGGACTGTTCTAAAGGTAAGTAAAATCATCTGGGAACAGTAAGCATAACATATTGTTAATATGACATCCCTAGATTGTAAGCGTAAATAAGTAAAGAATTTAACCATACCTCCCTTCGCAATCAAAATTGTAATTAACCCTGTAAAGCGTAGAGAAAAGCTGAACTATAAGGAAAGCAAAGAGCGTCAGTCCTGCTGATCTTTTCGAAGTTTTTTTTTCCCCTTAAAGACTGGTTATAACTAGTGTAACTGTTCTATGGATCAAAGGCAAGGATAAGAATGCAGGAAGCAGCTCCTTCCCCCCCCCCCAACACCACTACCACCACCATCAACTCCACCAAACCCTCTAACCGAAGTGAACAGGAAATATTGAAAAGGACAACCATGAAGCTTAGAATAGCTGTCATGGAAATTTCATACTGAAAACCAAAGGGCATTATATTACGTACCATCGCTGAACAGTTTTGTTCATCATAGTAGTGGCGTCTCATCCTGTAAAGGTTATGAACAATATTCAGTAAGTCTTTCGAAAAATCGAAATCGAAACTACTCTGTGCTTACCAACTTGAAACCATTATTTTCAGCTTAGGGACGGCATGGCGGATCTACATGTTAATGAAACACCGAGAACTCGGGCCCACAGCTGTCGACGCAAAGCGTCGCTCGGTATGCCTCCGCCAAGCCTTGCTCACGGACTTGCCAGACAACCTCTCTGACAGGGTCCATTGTGGATTGAAGTGAAACTAAACATAAAATAAATCAATCCCATAGGACCATGACCTTTCACCCCTTGACCTAACAGGTTCGTCCCTTCATACTGTATCACTGACAAAAATTTTATCGAAATCTGCCGAGGGGTTCAGAAGATATTGTTCCCACAAGGATAAACTAAGTCGACCCCATATGGCTCTGACCTTTGACCCGTTGATTTAGCTAACCTAAGTGGTTCATCATTTGCTCATATTGAATCACTGACATGAGTCTGGTGGAAATCCGTCGAAAGGTTCAGGACAAATCGGGCCCACATGATTGTTACGAATGCACGGACCCACGAACGCACGCATGCACGCACGCACGCACGGACAAACCAATCATTTGATGCCTTCTCCATCATGGGTGGGTGGGGGCATAATGAGTTTCCAGTAACTCATTCAGTACTTAAGAAACCTAAGCTGTTTTATTCTTGCTTCCGACAAGCAATTAACCCAGCTGAGGAGAGGTGTTCCGTCCGATAAGATTCAGTACCATCCTTTCATCCTTTTTGTCCCGGGACATCGTTTTCATTATATTCTTGCTTTCCCCTGATGGCTTTTTATCACCATAAGGAAAACTTACTGAACTGGATGGACTACATAAGGCCTTTTGAAAATCCATCAGTATGAATGGTCAGTTATGAGTTTATTAAAATCATCTGATAGATGCAAGAATGAGGAGGTATCCCAGACTGAAGTTCATATTGTCAATAACAGCCTTCAGTAACTCATTCGCGACTATTATTTAAAATCATCATCGTCATCATCATTGTAACCCTTTTTACTTGAGGTGGAGAGAATCCAGAAATATGAACTATCAGTAGAGTGCCCTGTAAAAATGGGCCAAACATCCGAACAGTCATCATTCAAGCCTTCAAACTTCTAGGCTTCTTATATTCGAAAAGATCCACACAAAATTGCCCTTCATGGTTATTGTGGGTTAGAGTCACCCCGTCCTACCACACACACACACACACACACACACACACACACACACACACACACACACACACACACACACACACACACACACACACACACACACACACACACACACACACACACACACACACACACACACACACACACACACACACACACACACACACACACACACACACACACACACACACACACACACACACACACACACACACACACACACACACACACACACACACACACACACACACACACACACACACACACACACACACACACACACACACACACACACACACACACACACACACACACACACACACACACACACACACACACACACACACACACACACACACACACACACACACACACACACACACACACACGTATACAAGTTGAACCCTTGTCATATGTTTCTCTCTGCGTATTTAATCCATCTTTCTCTGTCATGTGTCTCTTGTTTCTGACCACCACCAAGCAGTTATATTCATCCTTGCACCCTCTCAAGAGTTGTAAATACTGTTCTCCCCCTACAGACTGGACCTGAGAGAGAGCGGCGACCGGCAGGAGTTCATCGACCCCCAGGAGAAGGGCCGAGTTAAGTCCGAGGCGGCTGGGGCCTACCTGGTGCTGGATCCTCTGCAGGGCCGCGACACAGCCTCATATAAGTGCAGGGTAGATTTCGAAATTTCCCCTACACTCTTCGCTCTCGTCAACCTCACTGTCTATGGTACGTGCTTTGTTGTGTGTGTGTGTGTGTGTGTGTGTGTGTGTGTGTGTGTGCGTGTGTGTGTGTGAGAGAGAGAGAGAGAGAGAGAGAGAGAGAGAGAACACTAGGCCTCTTGGATCATAATGGAACTATCTGTTAGAGTAAAACTATTTGCATGCTAAATGATATCTCATGAGCGTGTGTGAGAAATGGATGACGAGAGAGAGAGAGAGAGAGAGAGAGAGAGAGAGAGAGAGAGAGAGAGAGAGAGAGGCGCACACAGAGATATCCACCACCTCTACCACTACAATAACAACACAGAGAGCGGGCGTGAATATCGATAGAGCACACAAAAGCCCTAAGACAAAAGAACGCGGGGGGAACAATACCCACACCTGCAGTCCCGCCACCCGAGAAGGACTGCCTATATAATACAAACAAAACAAAGGAAAGCATATCTCTAAAATTGTTTCAAACTGATTTTTAATAAGCATACAGAGAACGACGCAATACACATTTAGAGCAAGTCAATAGTTCACATCACGCTAAAAGAAAGTAAAATTATAACGAAAAGTAATACTAGAGCCATTTTCCTCTAATTTGTCCTAAAATTGCTATCTCTTCACCTTGAACACAAAGTTCCAAGAAATAATTAACACTTGCATGTGATACTGGTCACGAATTGGTGCAAGAGAAAGGATGTAAAGCTATTGTATTGTCCTTCTCTGCCACTGAGTTACGTGAAATAAGCTACAAGAGGACGAAAATCTGGGCCAGGTTATGGTGAAAAGAATATGGGAGGAAATCAAAAAGATTATTATGCAATGGAAGAAGTAGTGATTCACCAACACTAGCGCGACACACGAACGGAAACCAACACAACAATGCATAAAACACTGTATTTACCCCCATCAGTAGGCGAAATTCCTCCATTTGCGAGCCAGAAACCTTACCTTTTAAATTCTTGCTATAGTCAGACGGCTTCATGCAGCTGAGTGCCCTCTAGTCGAGTGTGAGCTCAGTTCACTTCGCTGAATAATGAATGCTGGATCTTAGGTACACTGATGCGATCGATTATTAAGTCTGTCCATCTCTCTATAGCCAGACGCCCTAATCCCGTAAGGAGTGGCCACAAAACATTTCGCCCCCATGTCGCCCTGTCCCTTGTCATTTTGATGCCCTCCCCCCAACTTACACCCCCCCTCTCTCATATACCTCTCCACTCCATCCTTCTATCTCATTGTCGGTCTCCTCCCTCTCCCCTCCTCCACCTCTCTCACATACACTCTCCTCGTTAGTCTTTCTCTTTCCATCATCATCACATGGTCAGACCACCTCAATGTATTTATAAGTAATAGCGCATATTCTATTACATGGAGGGAAAGGCACAATAAAGGATAAGGGATGGCGGTGCAAATACTTAAGAGGAAACAGACTCTCTCTGTGTATCATTCTCTGCTCTACTTCTTCCCTGCCTCTCTCTCTCTCTCTCTCTCTCGTGTGTTCGGGCGCATGTGTGTGTGTGTGTGTGTGTGTGTGTGTGTGTGTGTGTGTGTGTGTGCTGTTACTTAAGTTTGTATTATACTATGTAATCTTGATGAACTATACCACTACCTTTAACGAAGCAGGCTAAACATAATTAATTTCTTTATTCTTTTTCCTTAATTGAATGCTATGCTTCCAGACTAATACACCTCTCAATACAGATAGATAGATAGATAGAAACAGACGGACAGATAGGCAAACAGACAAATACAGGCACAGACGCAGTCAGACACAAATAGACAGACAGACAGAGACTAACAGACTGACATATAGACAGACAAACACAGACAGACCGAGACAAAGAGATTGACAGATAGACAGAGACGGACAGACAGACAGGCCAATAGGCAAACAAGAGAGAGAGAGGGGGGGGAGGGGGGTGAAAAAGCAACGGCAGGACAGAGAAAGAATAAAAGCGAAAGGGAGCAAAAAAAGAAAAAAAAAAAAGAAAAAGAAATACAGTAAGAGGAAGAAAATAAACAGACCGGCGCAAAGCATTGACAGAAAATATGAAAGGAAAAGGGAAAGGAAGCATAAGGACAAACACACGCCGGCACCTCAGTTATCCATCACCCAGACCTCATTTTCTATGTCAGCCTCACCACAGAAAATGGGACACCAGCTAATGACGGATCTATAACTGCACTGGCATTGTTTTCTTTATGATAATTAGGGATATACCTTCATGTCGTTGCTTACCCCCAGTCTTTAATTACTTTCGCTGTAATTTGGGGGGATTTGCCTAAGATGAAAATGCTCAGATTGATTTATTAGCGGCAATTTAAGTGGCGTGTTTGGCTAACTTAAATTAGTGTAATGAGAATTCATGGAGGCGGACTGCGATTTAATTACAGTTGGAGCGGCGCAGATGACCTAAGCTGTGATAAGCGAGGCAGACCACAGAACCCTGACATAATTTCCTTTATCGTCCCCACACATGTAATCATTTTTTTTTTTTTTTTAAAGCTGAGAGAAGGAACACGGCGCTGAGAGCATGCAAATTTTGATATATCCAAAGAAAAACGAATGAAAAGAAGTTCAAAATCGGAATCTGTTTATTCCGAGATGTCTGTGCACTTTGCGTTTAAAAGATTAGAGGCTGAAGTTAACTGGAAAGACAGAATGATGAAGACGGTTCCAGAGTTGGTCAGTTGCATATATGAAAGGCTATGTATCGGTTATCTCTTGCAGTCGAGAGGTGGACAAAAAAAATGGGTGAAAGTGTGTAACTATGCAAGTGCTAATTGCCCACCGTGATGGGGAATGAATGAAAGCAGAAATTTTGGAACATTGACCAGAATTGTAGCGATAGGAAAGAGAGAGAGAGAGAGAGAGAGAGAGAGAGAGGGGGGGGGGAGTTAGCGATAGGAGGCGAAATGGTAAGACAAAAAACCCTTAACTCCAACATATTCTGCAGTGTTGTATGAGCTGAGGCTTCCCGCACATGAGAGTTATATTCCACAAAGGGATGATAAAAGCCTCTGTACAAAGGCCGCAAATGAATGAGAGTAAAGAATGAACAGGATCGGTTTAGCCCATCAAACCTCTGCAAAGCTGTTTTTGCAAGGTTCATAATACAAGCTTACCAACACAGATTACAAGAAAAGGAGGAGCAAAAATTATTAGCAGGTGATGAAAGATTGGGTTGTGTCGTTCAAGCAAAGGGGAAAGTTATGTGAAAGAATTTGCTGAGTTGTGAGAGAAAGGAATACAGGTTTTGCAACATTAAAAACAACAATGTTTTTTTTTTTTTTTTTTTTTGTAACAGGGGAGAGGTGCAAGACAGATCAGAAATCAGCTGTGTCAAAGGTTCCTCCCGTGATGTCTGTAGTGACTACTATAATAGGCGCAGTGAGAGTCGGGTGGCAAAGTGAAAGATGGAGTCCTCAGCCTATGAGAGGATTAAGCTAGATGTAGAGCTCATAAAATAATTAATGAACAGAAGGAAGAAAGTAGGTGGAAAGACAAAAACCTAAGGAAGGCCACTACTGATAATTTGAGATGAACAGTAGCAGTGTACAACTGTATCTATAGAAAGACTGGAGAGGAAACGAGATGATGGTAAAGAACGAGGGATAAAAACTCTAACTGTGCAGTGTGGGACTTTAAAAATTGTGCCAGATTCTAGCAAAGATCTTTAAGATGTCTACTGGAATTAAAAAAAAAAAAAAAAGTTTCACTGAAATCTCCAAAAGGAGAATGACCATGAATCTTAGAGGAATGTAAGATTACCAATGGGTGTCCCTAGCGTAATCTCTACTGCCAGTCAGAATGGTTATGAAAGGAAAGATGCCTTAAAACCCTCCTGCTGAGGTCAGATTTAAAGACTTTAGAAATAACAGGATGTTAAAGCGAATGGCGATAGTTAGAGGGTTAGAAACTGTCGCTCCTCGTCGGGACAGACTGAGTGAGAGCAAACTTGCAGGAAAAGGGAAAAGGGTAAGTTGATAGGCAAGGCCAAGAGAATTTGCTAAGGGAGGAGGTTTGAACGGAAGCACAACTTTGAAAACAGGAGGGACGCCGTCAGGACCGTACACATTACTAATACTGAGGCCAGTGAAGGTAAAAAGTGCATATCTTAGAGACATAGTAATGCCAGGTGACAGAAAATTTTTATAATAGAGGAAAAGACATGGAGTAATAGTGCTGGATTCTTTCAACGAATGTTAAGAGAAATATTCTGACAAAAGAGATCAGTTTTATTATAAGAAACAGTCACAGAGGCATCTGAGTGGCGTTTTAGGAAAGTGTTATAAGACGCAAGAAAATTCAGCAGCAGAGATTTCAGAGCATTTGGAATGTATGAAGCTGGAGATTTCAGAGAAAAAAGAGATGGAAAGAATGTGCCCCATTTTCGACATAAGAAAGTCACAGAATTCTAGTGGTCAGTAGAATTATTTAGTGAAGACCGACATGATAGCCGTAGCCAAAGTGTAGAGATTTCGAAAGATTCAACTTCGGGACACGGGAGCACTTCAGGTTGTGCAGATGCATGCAACAGATACCTGTAGCTTCTAATGAGCATAGAGAAAATTTGAGGATACAGTAAAGTGGCTGCTGCCAATGCTGTCAGTCACCTAAATTTAAATTAAAAAGTTAGTTTATACGAGGACAGATGGTGTTCAGCAGGCATGAAAATGGAGTAAATCTCACGAATTCTGCAGAAATTAATTGTCAGACAGTGGTCGAAAACATCCTGTTTGGTCGTCACTGTGAGAGGGGATGAAAATTGACGTATTTATTATCCCCCACTTCCTCGGAACTCCAAGGCTGGGTGTTGACTTTTCATTCTTTATAATTTTGAATTGATAGTGTAATGTGTAATATACAGTACAGGTCACATATAATGAGATGTATTTAGGTAAAGGAAAATGTTGGAGTAATTTCCTTAGTGCTAAAACACCGAAAACGGTCACCAAAAGGAGATGGTCAGGAGCTGAGTCCTTAGCACCAGTGAAATGAGAGCCTTAGCGTTCCCTACTATCATACCAGCTTTCCATTTGTCCTGAGCAACAGTATGTTCTGCTCATTCCAGTAGTGATCAGAGAAAAATTTAGTAGAAATTTGGAGTAGAATAACATAAAATTGTGATGGTATCAACTACGTCCATAAACTTCGGACTCCCCTGACCACGTGATATATATATTCAAACCAACATTTTTTTTCTTCAGAGTTTTTGCCATCACTTATATTTGCATCAACCGCTGTGCCCCTGGAAATACCGAAGATGTGGAAAATACCAGTTTCTCTAGACTTTTGGCAAGCCTCCTTTCACTGTAATCAAAGTGAGACCATAGACGGTACGCCAATACTTCTCTACCGATTGTGGCAATAAAATGCGTGACTTGAAAATTATGTATACAGGATGGGTAGCAGAATGAAGTTCACATCAAAAAAGTATAAGGAAGAATGTACTCTGATGCTTAGGAAGGACTGAGAAGTGTTCGTAAACATAATGCTGGAGAGGGATTGTTTGTAAACTTTTGCTCGTGGTAGAAAAAAGTCCCATGCCAACAGCAGACAAGGTTTGATTCGAGATACTTTTTGAAACATTTGACTGCAAGGAGTTCTCTTAGTTGAACGAAATCTTCTGGTATTACACTGAATAAAATACCCAGGCTTACCAGCCTCAGGGAAAAGGTTAAAGTACAGCCGTCCTAGCCACGGCCATTACAAGAACAGTTTCCCAGCAGCCACGGCGGCCTGCTGAGAGCCATAATATCCAGAACTGCCACGCTGGGGATATAATTACTTTCCCTCCTAGTTTGCATAACCAGCGGCCGGCCAGTTAGCAGGTCATGAATTACTCAGCCACTCACTCGTCTCTCGTGCTTTGTTAAGCCTTGCTCTTTTACTCGAGAAAAAAGTAAGGCTTAGCTTTTAGGTGTATCACTTGTTGCCGAGGCTGTGGGGGTTGGTTATCTTACACTTTATTGATATAGTGAGTTATGAGAAGGCTGCTTACAACCTACTGTTTGAATTTACGCAAGTGTTCAGATATTTATTTTGATAAGCATTGCTCTGTAATAATAACAATCCCAAGTATTGGAATAATTATAGAGCACTTGTTTAATATAAGTCTACACAGTAATTATGCATTTTTGAACTACAGAGTGGTAATACTGGGAAAGCGCGTTGCACCTCTCTTTCTATAATATATACATATATATACTGGAGAGAGAGAGAGAGAGAGAGAGAGTGTGGTGCAGTGGTAAAGTGTGCGTTTTCGTACATGGGAGAACCAGGGTTCGCGCCCAGCCAGGGTAAGAAACTTTGGGAGTGTTCTCCCGGCCACGTACTGCTTTGGCGGACATAAGGGTGCTGTGGTTGAACCAGTAACGCTAACTCTAAAGTATGCTTGCACCCAGTCGTCTTGCGCTGGCCGCTTACACTTGGTTCACAGACTACACACACATCCAAAGCCACTCCAACACTTACAAGCACTTCTCTCCATACATACAGTCTCTACCAAACAGCCTAAGCCATTTGGTAGACGTAATTGGCTGTATCATCCCCACTTCGTTCGGAATAGGCCGGTCCTGAAGTGAACACTGAAACGGCTGATGATGCTGATATATATATATATATATATATATATATATATATATATATATATATATATATATGTGTGTGTGTGTATTTGTTTAATTATAATTACTCATTTAATCATTTATACATTTATTTATATATAACCACTGCAGCTAACTGAACAGAACCTAAATAATTATGCCTCCAAAGCCTATCTAACACAACATAAAACTAAATGTGGGATTAACACACAAGAGCAGTGGCTGAATACCTACATGGTTGCTAATGACTACAATGGCGGGCAGCAAGAGGCAGAAATGTGGGGCTCGGACAGTTATTGGGGTAAGCCTCCAATTAAGGCAGAATCACAGAGCTCCGCAGTTTTTCTCTCTCTGTTTCGCCAGAGAGGAATACCACTCACCACACCACTACAGTCTTTTTCATCTACCAAGGGATCTATTTCCTGCTGGAATTATACCAGTCACACCAAACACCGTACTTAATAGATCAACCGCTTCACACTGACAACTTTATCATTATTAAAACATCCTACATCACTGTGGGAAGTTTTCTTATTTTTTCAATATTTATTTTTATTATTATTTTTGTTATTATTACATATTATAAAATTGATATATTTCAAAAGCTGTTTGGTCTAGAGCCTTCAGACTTGGTCAACTTAGTCGGACAGATGTCCGCATCTTTTGGCCAAAGCAGGTGACAGTCCGTCAACCGGATTTCCGAATATTATCCGGAACGCAGAAAAATGAGTCAGCCACGCTTTCTCAAGAATCGCTTAAGCTTGGAAGCTGAAATTTTACTATGAAATAGCCTTAAGGCGGACGCAGGCCGAAAGGGAGTATGATTCCAGTCGGTTGATTATTTTCTGAGATCGTCTGTGGTCAACAGTTGGGACTTTTCCGGATATTCCTGATGTCACCTAATTTTCCATGAAGGACTGATGCTAGACCCGCTAAAATTGGTGGACTTATAGACTGTGATGACCTAAGGTGACATCCATAAGATCCGTGGCCTTCATCTCTCCTGGCGCCATAAATTAGGACTTTACCAGATCTTCTTCATGTCAAATAATTTTCCATAAAAGATAAAGGTACAGCCACCAAACTTGGTGGACTTAAAGACTGTGATGACCTTTGGTGACGTGCACAAGATCGACCTTGACCCTAAGGTGCCTTTATAGCTCGGTTTCTAGTAGGCAATGACTGTGGGAAGTTTTTATCAAAATTGTCCTTGGACAATTTTACGGTGTTCAGATTATTATTATTATTGCCATCGTTGTTATTATCATTATTATTATTATTATTATTATTATTATTATTATTATTATTATTAATTTCAACTTCAGACGATTTTCATTCAATTTAGCAGAGACTTTTGAACTGGATGTGTTGGAGACATTCTTGATTAACACCTTCATTTCTCGAGTGATCTAAATTGAATACTATCACCTGAGGGCGGAAAGAACAAATCGAAAAAGACTATCAGTGTAGTGAATAGGGTGGGATAAAACAGAAGTGGTCTCATTTCTTTACCTGCTGTGAGTTCCTCTGGGCCAGACAAAATCATTCGACCTAGGTTGGAAGAAGAGACGGAGTTCCTTCCTAATTCTCGGCCCAAACGTAAATCAGCTTACTTTTGTGTCAGTTTTCATGCCCTACCCCCCCCCACACACACACACACAGACCCCACACGCCTACACCCACACACCGCTCGCTGGTGCAGTGGTAACGCTCTCGCTTGCCAACTGGTGGACGGGAGTTCGCGCCTCGCTCAGGTTGCGAAAAGTTTCACTGACGAAGTGAGTGGTTACTGTCCCCCTTGAGCAAGGGGACGGGTGTGTGCGTGTGTGAAGGTCACAGCCTTGCCCTTAGATCGGACTATATGAGCTCTCAGCTCCCTTCCGGGAGGGTAAATGCTGACGATCAAGACCATCAAAGTGATCCTGACCGACCCGGTGAACACCAGCACACCTACACCCATATACTTACACCCCACACACCTACACCCCACACATCTGTACCCCACACCCCACACACCTACACCCCACACATCTGTACCCCACACACCTACACCCCACACATCTGTACCCCACACCCCACACACCTACACCCCATACACTTACACCCCACACACCTACACCCACATACACCCCACACACCTACACCCACACACCTACACCTCTCACACCTACACCCACACACCTACAACCCACACACCTACACCCACACTCCTACACCTACACACCTACACCCACACACCTACACCCACACACCTACACCTCTCACACCTACACCCACACACCTACACCTCTCACACCTACACCCACACACCTACAACCCACACACCTACACCCACACACCTACACCCCTCACACCTACACCCACACACCTACACCCCTCACACCTACACCCACACACCTACACCAGACACCTACACCCACACACCTACATCTACACACCTACACCTCTCACACCTACACCTCTCACACCTACACCCATACACCTACACCACACACCTACACCCACACACCTACATCCACACACCTACGCCCCACATACCTATATAGGTTTCTCAAGTACAGCAAAATGCTCTGATGCTAGCGATATACTGTATATATATATATATATATATATATATATATATATATATATATATATATATATATATATATATATATATATATATATATGGTGAGAGAGTTCGAATACTTGGGTACAGTGATGGAAAAGGGAGGAAAATGTGCAAATGAAGTTGAAAGTAGAGTGACACTAGGAAGAAAAGTAGCTGGTGCAATGAAAGCCTTGATAAGAAACAGAGACTTGAGTGCTGCAGCTGCACTAGGCTTACATGAGGGAGTGTTAATGCCAACTTTAACGTATGGGTGTGAGACTATGGTGTGGCATGAAAATGAAAAGTCAAGGGTAAGAGCAGTGGAGATGGGACTGCTGAGGAATGTATATGGAGTACAGAGGGTGGATAGGATACGAAAAAATGTGATTCGTGAAATGTGTGAAGTGAGGAAGCCGGTGGACATCAGAATCGAAGAGAGTGTCCTGAGATGGTATGGTCATGTGGGAAGAATGGATAACAATAGAGTGGTGAAAAAGGTATACCTGTGCGAATTTGAAGGAGGGAGGAGGCGAGGTAGGCCAAGGAGAAGGTGGAGAGATATGGTGGTTGAGTTCTTTAAGGAAGAGAGGTTTGAAAGTTGGTGAGGCTAGGGAACTGACAAGAGATCGAGCTGGCTAGATGAATGTTGTGAGGAGAAGTGCATGATCAGGGATTTTGGCAACGTCCAGATTGACTCAATCGGATACGTTTGTGTGTAGCTGCAGAATGTGGTGAATGTTTTTGGTGTATCCAGGGAAGTGTGGCCTATTTTGGATTGGGCAAGTTTGTGCTGTCTGGACATTGCTACTCCTCACCCTGCCCTTGGGTGGGAAAGGAGGTCCAGATGATGATGATGATGATGATGATGATGATAATAATATATATATATATATATATATATATATATATATATATATATATATATATATATATATATATATATATATATATATGTGTGTGTGTGTGTGTGTGTGTGTGTATCAGTAATCACGGTAGCTATTACTCTAGAGTCTATAGAGATCGTGCATGTTCAAATGAAGTCATGTAAATAAGGTATAGGGGCGCCTGCATCAAAATGCTCTCGAAGCCCAGAGTCAAGCACACGGACATTAATAGACCTTTGCTGTTGAAGCTAAGAGCTACTGCTAAAGCCCTGCTAACCTTTGCAAGAGGCATAAAACCTTGTCGCATTATTTTTTAAATTTCTTTCGTCAGTCATAACTCCAAAAGGAAAAGGCGTACACGAGCGCATTAAACGCAAGGACGCTTCATAACAACTGAGGCTCCATTGTTTCATACTTAGAGCAGTATCCGAGCTACAGGACGCAAACTACAGCCTAAAACCATTCTCTTGCACTCCTCTCAGAATATGTAAAACTTCGCGGACTTTTTTTTGTTTTTTTTATGCCCCGTTCCACGTAAACATTATATGTATACTGTATCAGTAATTGCAGTTATAAATCGTCTTATAGTATCTTTATTGCGTATTTGGTACCTAGCTTCCATATAAAGATCAAATACGTGTACTAGAAAAGAAAATTTCTGTTCTAAAATCATTATTAATATGCAGGGATGGAAAAGGTGCAGAAACAAGAGATAAAAAGAAAGCACAAAACCAAGTGATTGGGACTGGGGGTGATTCAGATTTCCGTACCCATTACTATATTCCACACCGTACTTTTTTGGCTGGTGGAATGTAATATTGGAAAATTTAACTAATTTCTTCTCATCCCAAATACTCTTTTATTTCTGTTATTTTTTTTTTTCTTTTGTTTCTGCTCTTATCCATTCCTACATGTTGGTAGTCATTTTAAAATTTTAAAATAAAAATTGATCTCAGCCAAAGAGTTACTTACGCCACAGTAAAAAAAAAAAAAAAAAAAAAAGTCGAGGAAGAGAAAAAAGTAATGGAAGAAAGCTCTCTCAGCTCAAGTAACGAACTGTATATACAAGAGAATATTAAAATAAAAGAAAAAAAACAACGCTCAGATATCAGAGAAATACACCTTTTTCACCAAACAGTTTAAAAAGTTCAGTAGTATAAAAGAACACCTGGCTTATGGCATTGGTGTTAGGCTATATCTCAGTTTTGACGAATCCTTATAACGAGAAAACATTGAAACAAAATATTTTTGTCTGAGATTTTCTTAGAATTATTGACAAACCGCAAAAGATATGGCAAAAAAGGAACAGACTAACATATATATATATGTCAGTTCAAAAAAGTTTTTGATGGCATATACTGTAAAGTCATCTGTAGATGCGCGAGAAGAGTAACATAAAAGGAACAAGACTACCCGTCACCTGTGAGCCAGGTAGTCTGTAGCAATACTCCTAGATGAAAACTTGACTGCTATGTATCCATCCTGGATGACTCCCAATGCTGGTTCAGTGACCTGTGAGCTCAGGTTGTGACTAAACAACTTTTATTAATAACTTTTACTTCTGCATTCAATACTTTTTGATATTTGAGTTTTCGACACAGACAGACACACACAGATACATTTCGTACAAAAATAATGACCATCGACATCGTCTACCTGGCTCAAGAGCAAGGGTCCGGCAAGAAATAAAACCATCAGAGGTCAAGTAACTTAATCCATATGTAAGGAAAATTCAAAGTAAAGAGCACACACACACACACACACACACACACACACACACACACAACGAGCAGTAAAAGAGAGAGAGAGAGAGGAATTATGACTTTCAAAACCCAGTGATTCGATATTTGGAACCCAACTAGTGTCTCAGAATGTTATGTAAGAGTTTCAAGTTAATTCGACGAGAATGTGGAGGGAAATTACTGTTGACAAAATTGCACAGTGGTCAGATATGAGGATGAAGGCCTAGGAACGGTGCTTATCATCTACACGAAAATCATTAACCCCCCTTTCTCTACGACGATGAGTTTATAGCTTGTTCTTGCTCTCTCCTGAAGTGTTTATTCATATTTGGGGAGGCTTTCAAATTGAGGAGGTTAAATATAGCCTCATTTAGCCCATCACTACAAGAGGTCTCCCCAGTACTGATTAAAATCGACTGGAAGGAGCCAAAATTAATTAGCACAATATAAGTTACAGGACTGAAGGAGGTAAGGTAGAGTATTAATCTTTTATGAGTCTTAATTTTCCCCTAAATACGACACCACCGTCCAATGTCCACCCAGGTCCCTATTTGCACAGGGGTCAGATATCAGGAAAACATTTGTACAGGAGGGGAAGTAGACCGGACCACCACGGCCACCACGCGCCCCAACTTGGTTATTCCCTTTAACAAGTAATTGGATTTACCTTTGTTAATTGTAGCTCTAAATTGTTTACGGTGCAGAGCGAGGCGGCCCGTCAGATCCGGGCTGGGGGGCTGGTTGTGTGTGCAAATTCCCTCGCTTTAACCCTCTGACTGCCACGATTTCCCTCCACTGAACAAAATCGTCTGCTGTTAGGTTAAATAGATTACTAGGTATACTGACTGCGGAGAAAGGGTGACTCGAGGCAGTTCTTGATGTCTTTGAGTGCTCCTGTTTCTCTCAGTTCAGCAAAATCAACTGGTGGTAGCCTCACACACACACACACACACACACACACACACACACACACACACACACACACACACACACACACACACACACACACACACACACACACACACACACACACACACACACACACACACACACACACACACACACACACACACACACACACACACACACACACACACACACACACACACACACACACACAGAATCTTAGTGACAAGGCAGCAAGAGCAATATCTGGGCGGAAAGATAAAACTTAATCCGTTCAGTCTAATGACGCATTGATATTTGCGCAGATTTTATCAAGGATACTTCCAATTATAATCAGTTTATAACATTCTTCCAAACTGTGGGGAGTATTATCAGTTTATAAAATTCTTCCAAACTGTGGGGAGTACCTATGGCCTTCTCATATGGAACTGTGGGGAGTACCTATGGCCGCCATAACCCCAACTGCAAGACATCTTTCCTATGCGAAATATAATCGTCTGGGTGTAATGAGAACAGAATATAAAGCCTTCCCAGATTCTTCAAAGGAATCTGTGAGCAAGGAGAAGCAAATCCTGAGCTGCTATGCATTTCACTTTGTTCTTGCTGCTACCAGGTGATTTTATTCCTGTGACAAGAGCCTTATAGCAATGAAAGGTTTAATGAAGGCTGTGTCTATCTCCATCAGTTCGAAAACAGGAGAAAAAAAATAACTTTCCCGTGCTGAATAAAATCATCTGGTGAGAGCACTAAATACAAACTGCGTCATCGGACTGAAGTGGTTAAATAAAACAGTTATGAGTAGTGTAAAATATAACTGTGTGATGAAGTGAGAGACCAGGGGGAGGCAAAATTGTTCTGGGTACAAGGACAGCGATGTTGAAAGAGCACTGAAACAAAGGGGGAAAATGACTGGAAAAACTTTTAGTGATATATCTTTTAGCGAGAGAAAAAAAAAAAAAAGGATAGCGAGAGAATGAAATGGAAAAGAGCAAGAAAGGTTTTTTAGAAATAAGTACGATTTTTAAAAAGAGGTACAGAGTTGCTAGGTGAGAAGGGAAGAACAAAAAAAAAAAAAAAAAAAAAGGAGCAGTCAGGGAGACAGAGGTGTGAAAGTCAGTGACTGTGATGGTCAAGTAATTAAAGATGTGATATGCCGTCTACAAGGACGCGAGTTCGATCCCTGGCTGTGGCAGGGAAAAGTCTGATGATCTGAATTTCGCCGAACAAGACCATATTGATCATCCACAAGACCCACCTATGTGTCATAAAAATAAGCCCGCAAACACCATCACACAGGTCCTAAATGAGACATCCTTTGTATGAATTCAGTATAGACAATGGCTATTAGCGCCGAAGTGGTGACATCAACAGGGAAGTAGAACGTTGAAGGAGTGCCGAACCTGAGGATACGGACACTGCGATCTATGTCCTGAGTCCAAAACAAAAATAGCTATGAAACTAGCAGTTTAGTTAAAGAAGCAGACATTTTAAGAAGGGTTGCCGTTAATCAACAAATGATACAGGCAGCATACAAGAAGAAAGCTATCCAAATTAAATCAAGCTTGAGTATAAGAAGGTTTTGATTAATGCCTAACAACTACACGATGGTCATTAAGACAGACGATCAGCTCTCTGTTAAGTCTCAGTCCCTCCCTGGAATACGACACGCAACAACCAAATTTACTTCCAAGCCTCCAGCTGTACTCATACTGCCAGGTGAACGTGGACAAGGGGGAAAATAATTTTGTCCAAGAGTCTGACCTACCTAAAAACCTTATTCCCGTTTTCCTATTTGTCCTTTGGATGTGCTAAAAATGCACTACTGGCTCCCCCAAATAAGTGGGCTTAGCGTCAAAGTTCAGCTTTCAGCGAGAACTAATAAAACTTTAAGCAAAATGCAGTTACCTAAAACAATGGTTGGAGCTTCAAGCCGATGACGTATTTTATAATGTTTTCCTACTACAGAGTACCATATGCTTTCGGAGGCAAGGAAGGAGTTCAGGGACGTTGAACAAACTTCCCTTAACTGCCTCCCTATCCCCCGAAAGGAGAAAGGCAGACTGCTGAACTGAAACTTTAGTCCACCGGGCACATGTCTAGGTGAACCTGGAGCAAGAACGACAGAACCAGCAATTAATAATAATAATAATAATAATAATAATCTATCTATCTATATACCTAGGCTGCTTCCCCCAAGGAAAGGGAGGTAGCCGAGACAGGACGACACACTCCCCATTTACTCATCCATTCAAACACATTCATTCGCATCTTAGCCCCAAAGGGGAGAACGGACAGATCCTCACCGCACCACACCGCACAAGGGTCAACTGCGCAATGCAATCAGTGACATCCGCAGCAGGGCCCGACAGCAGAACTGGTTTACCCCTGCCACATCATAATATATTAAGTTTAAGGGCGATTTTTCGCTCTAGAAGGAATAGAGAGAGAGAGAGAGAGAGATTCACTAACCTCTTCTTTATAATAGGGCCTTATTAATTTGACTGATGATAGCCTGAAGAATATACATCATCCCAGAGGACTGTGAAAATAATACTGACGGTGAAAAATACCAAAAACCCTTGTTGAAGTGGTGATGGAGCTCACCTGCAGATTTACCAGTTCCACATCTCGCCCCCTCCCCACACCCACCGAAGAATATTTAGATTTTGGATGGAGCACCAAGAGGGTGCAACACCCGCACCCTTCAACTGACCTTAGAGTCAAATATCTGACTTTTCCTCGTGGCGTTGAACTTCAACCGATTGTTCGAATTACAGTACTACAGTCTTGCTTAACCTTCAGCTCTGCCTCTAAGTTTGATCCAAATCGGATCAAAATTTCGAATTGTCTTTGTACTCTGGCCTTAACCGTTGACCTATTACTCTCAGAATCGAATTTTTGTATTCGTAGTAGACCCTCATGCCTTCTGTTATGTTTGGTCAGAGTCAGATCAAAATGGTTTGAATTACAAGATCGAATGTTTAATCGTGTATTGTGGCCTTGACACTTGACGGTTTGTTCTCTCCAACACAAATCCCTTCATCATGGCTGTACCCTGAACTTCCGCAAATTTTGGTCAGAATCGGATTAAAGTTAACTGTCATATGACCTTGAACTTTTACTTAATGTTCTCTAAAACTGTTTGGCAACCCCTTGGTTGACCCTCAACTCCCCCACCAAGGGGTCGAACTTTGACCGTTGACTGAGTGATCTACAAAGTACATCCCTTCGTTCGTGCCCTTCCTGCAACGCTTCTACCATGTTTGGTCTGAACTGGAACAAAAATTCCGAAGGTGATCATGCAATGTGACCTTGACCTTTGACTTTTTCCTATGGCCTTGACCTTTAGCTGGATTGTTCTGAAAACTGAAACCTTTCATCTCTTCCTCATCCTAAACCCTTCCACAATTCGAATAAAAACTTTAGGTTGACCTTGTCAACCTAACAGAGAGCTTGATCTTTAAACTAGCTCTAAAAACATTAATTCAGACCCTTGGCTGACCTTCAACATTTCCGTCAAGTTTGTTCCAGATCAGATCAAACTATCATATTTAGTTCACACACAGATACACAGGGATCGAACTTTGACCTTTCCCTGTAACTTTGTCCTCTGACTGACTGTTCTCAAAATAGAATCTCTTCGTTCTTGGCTTATTGGCAATTCATTCATAAAATTTGATCTAAATCGCATGAAAATTGTTTCACTTGGCTTTCCTGTGTGACCTTGACCTTAGCCCAGTTGTACTTTAAAGTAACTAGTCAACCCTTTCACAAACCCTCAGCACTTCTAAGATCGGTCATGGTCGGATCAGAACTGTTTGATTTTTTTTTTTCCACACATTTACAGACCCACTCCGAGAAAAGCAATACCCCGCTCACATTAGCGTGCGTACGAGTGTAATAACATTAACTCCTTCGGTCCAGTGATGTATGATTTAGCTTTACAGCACTGCTGTCTAATGGCGCTATTAAACTTTAGGAAGGCGTCTTCTGATCGAAAAGTTTATTTTAAGGTGAACAGAATCGTCAGGACATTGCAAAAATATGAATAAAGGACTAATAGGACTGAAGCAGTTAACACGTTTTGGGGTGACGGTCTTGCTTAAGTTTCATCATGAAGAGACAGGAGATTTCCACATCCATGTACGCAGCGAAAGAGGGTTATGTGTTTGGTTCAGTTTGCATGTTTGTTTGTTTACGTTTGTCAGCCAGTTTGCAAGATTATGGATAAAATATTGCATGAAACTGCACCAGATTTGGAAAATGATTGAGGACAATGAGAGAAACAACCTATTATATTTTGGCCGATTAAAAAAAAAAAAAAAAGAGTTAACTGGTAAGAGATCAAGAGCAAAGTTAGCTCCTTTATATTCCGGTTAAAGCCCAGTGTCATGGAGTGGTTTAGAGTCAGGAAATGATAACATGGTCCAGTTTTAAGATCAGTCGGTCTGAGGTAAAGACCCCAGGGCTCTTAAGCTCAGAGCGATTTCCTTCGATTTGGACCCAACAAGGTGAAAATAATTTAAAGTAAGATATAAATAAAATGACTTGATTTTTTTTATCACTAGATCAAAGGCTAAGGGTGCAGAACATTTTTAGCCTACATACTTTTGATTCAGTTTGAACTAAGTTTGATTGAGGTGTTGAGGGTCAGGCAAAAATCAAGACCTAAAGAAATAATCTTTAGGCCTTGGCAAAAATGAAATAAATCGAGTTTAAGAGTAAACGGAGGGCCAGGATGACAGGACAGGATCAAAGGCTCGACCTGAAACAGACTTTAGCGAGTGGGTGTTGCACTCCTTGAGAGCTCCCTGTTTGCGCACGTAATACCATAAAAGGAAGTTGGCTGCTCTACCCTTCAGCTTACTGCACCAATATTGGCAAGCCTCGGGTCCGAAAACGTCGCACGACTCAAAATAGAAGTGGCGTTATATTATGTTTTATTCTGATATGTGCTAGACGGTTTTATTCAGATTTAGAAAACATTCTGCAGTAGTGAAGGCTGTATCCAACCCAAGATCGAAAAACGTCTCCTCAACTGAGTAAAGCCATCTGTTAGCAGAAAGGATGAAATAGTAATGCTTCCTCTTGTTAAAGAGGTTAAAAATTATCAAAGTTTAGAAAAACAGCGTTGATTTTTTAGATTAGTTTATCTAGACCACATATCCCTGATCTCTCACAAAACTCCCTAATAACCACTGGGCGGATCCAGACTGACACACTTCCCTATTTTTTTTTTTTTTTTTTTTTTTTTTTTTAAGAGGGAAAATGAATCTCTCTTCTACTGAATGTGACCCTCATTTTCTGCTTGTGTGTGTGTGTGTGTGTGTGTGTAATTCACCGGGTCGGTCAGGATCACTTGATGGTCGTGATCGTCAGCTTTTTTACCCTCCCGGAAGGGAGCTGAGAGCTCATATAGTCCGATCTAAGGGCAAGGCTGTGACCTTCACACACGCACACACCCGTCCCCTTGCTCAAGGGGGACAGTAACCACCCACTTCGTCAGTGAAACTTTTCGGAACCTGAACGAGGCGCGAACTCCCGTCTACCAGATGGCAAGCGAGAACGTTACCACTGCACCAGCGAGCGGTGTGTGTGTGTGTGTGTGTGTGTGTGTGTGTGTGTGTGTGTGTGTGTGTGTGTGTGTTTGTGTTGCTCATTCCCAGATGGAAAAGAAGTTGTTGATGATGATGATGATAATGACGATGATTGTGATGATGATGATGTTGATGATGATGATACCCACCCCCTCTCCCCGCAGTGGTGCCGTCCCGCCTGATGGTGCTGGACAGGGAGAGCCAGGCCGTCGCTGCGGGTCTGCTGGGGCCGTTGACGGAGGGCGACACATTAACACTGTACTGCGTCGCCACAGGAGGTAAGGCCAGATTTCTCTCACTGATGCGGTTTAGTGTGACATGTACGGTCGGGATCAGAAGTCCTGTCGCCTTTCTTGCTATTTCTTCCATGCACCTTGAAAATTAGTGTGGTGAATCCGCAGCGACCGATACTGATGATTTCATTTGGCTTCAGCCCTGTGCCATAAGTGTCGTTGGCTGCAGATCTAACACAAAAAAAATTCAGAGAGAGAGAGAGACTGTACTTCTGTTAAGGGACACCTTTTGACGATGGCACTGATGTAACTGGTCGGGTTCATTTCTCACTTATACAAAATTGACGTGCCTCTGCTCCCTCGTTATCCCTCAAAATGAGTGGTGCACTGCAGTAGGACAAATTCTGCCTGAAGTCCATCGCGTTCAAGTATAAATAATCCTGGGGCCACAGCATCATCAACAATAACAATATTAGTGTCGGATGTACGACCGTATTATTAAAACGAAGAGTGTCGAGGGACAGGCAGGCCACTGATCTTTGGCAGTGGCCCTTCACGTAATGCACTCAGCAACGAGGCAGGACCATCAAGGTTATTTAATTTTCTCTCACGTACCACCGGCAACAAAAGATCTGTTGCTTCTCCTGCTTTTTCTCCATGGTCTGTGAAGATAAGCTTGGGGAATCAGAAGTAAATGACGCTGACGGCAATGATCTATGGCCAAATAGTCATTAGTATGGTCGTTTACTGCAGATTCATAGAGGCTGAATATCAGTCCTTTAGTGAGAGAGTGAGAGCAGTAGGAGTGGTGACAGGATTTATGTTGGTAACTGTGCAGATGCTAAGTCTATTCGCTTCTCCTGCCTCCCTCATCGCTGGAATGTTTGAATGGGACGTGTGGACAGAGCTTCGTATTAACATCCACACATGGAATTTAATATGTTCCTTAGTCCACAGCGTCACTTACAGTGTTTATAAATCTAGCAGTGAGAATCAGGCAGGGAAGACGAAATGACTTTTGTATTTGACGATACTTAAAAATGATGTAAAAATCTAGGGGGCTTGCCCTCCTTGTCGCAGCCTTAGTTTATTATAGCCCTTAGTTTTCGCTAGCAGTCCCCTTCTCACTGTCACCTCTCTGGCTTTACACACTCATGATTTTAACAACTCGATTGTTTTATTTCATATACCGGTAACGCTAAACTCTTATTCAGCTGGGAGTGAGCCATAAGACCACGAATGTTAATACTGTCACCAATAACTCATGACGCTGTTGACTCGCGTATGTTATTATTCCAGCTAATGTCAGAGTGTTTTATTTTGCAGAGAATGAGTGTAAGAGCCTAAGAATGTTGAAGTGAGATGTAGTCAGGTACTTCTTCCGCAAGAATAAAATCTATTGGTGTTAGCCTAAATACATTTCGTGGGTGGGCCAAAACCAGAGAAGGGATTGCTCAAGATGATTACATCCGTGCTCGGTGAGTGAAAGTGACGCTGGATACTTTGTGTGTCATTCTGTCTGCCTGCTAGTGTGTTAACAAACTAATTCAATAAGTTTTTATCTATTATGAACACTTGCTAAGAAGTATGCTTTCCCAGTGGTTGACCTATTGCTTTTGGGAGCAGATCAGAGTTCACGGCAACAGCGAAAGACCACCGTAAAGTTTTTATCAGATTTCAAGCAAACTAATCTAAGGGTAGAGCAAGAAGTTGTTTGTTATAAAAGCAATCAGCCAAAGATCAAGGCCATAGGTTAAGGTCAAAAATTCAACCTTATAAATCGATTTTTTTTTTCTCGACCAAAATCGGTGGAAGAGTTGAAGATTAGACAAGGATGAAGAGGTTCGATTCTGAGAACAGTAGGTCAAAGATGATGATCACAAGGCAAGATCAGTTCGAATATTTTTTATTCCTTTGGACCAAGCTTGGCGGGATGGTTGGTAGTTAGACAAGAGTAAAGTAATTTTGTTGTTAGAACAGTCGATGGAACGTCAAAGTCACAGATCACAGGGCACAGGGCAATTGTAAGGCGCTGTTGTTGCAATCTTTAAGTGTTCCTTGTTTTCGAAACATTTGACCGCAGAGATTATTCACAGTTGAAAAACTTACTGGTGATCATCTAATTATAATTCCCAGATGAACCATTACTAAAGAAAAGTTTACTCGACATAATTTTCTATGTCTTTCATTGCGGGAGTTCTTTTAGTTCAGCAAATAATAAAATGCTCAGCCATAACAACCTCAGAGAAAGAGTTTTTTTTAGGACGCTGCCTCCTCTTTCTGTCCCGCTCTAGAAGTTCTAAGATTGTCGCAGTTTAATCCTTTCCACTACAGGACGTCATTTTTATCATTGGCAGCTGCTGCTAGATTATTTCATTCAGCTCAGAGGAGATAACTTGTAGTGAACGGGCAAATAAAAGGCTGAATTCAACACCTCCAGTTCAAAGAATCTCTCCTAAATTGAACTTCAGTGTCAGAAAACAGAAAGAATACATTTAAAGTGGCGTCCTGTGGCTGAAGGGTTGAAATGCGAATACGTCATTGTTGTTGTTGAGTAATCCTGGTATGTCTGACCGAGCAGACCCATCAACTGAAGGCAAACAACAGCCCCTGCAGGTCCATCCCATGCAGTAAACCTATGTTCCCTGTGCGGCAGACAGCGTCTCTGCATAACAAGGCTCGGAGAAGAGTTTGGAAGTTTAGTTCCCGGATGGACGCCACATTCTTGTATCTCCACCCAGTTAACAGGGGCACTATAATAGCCTCCACATCACCCCGTTATTTGGTTATATTGTTACAGCGTTGTAAGTGGTTTCCTGGGTTGCAGGCAACCATTAGTTTGTCACCAAGAGTAGAGTCACGTGAAGTGGAAAGAAGAAGAATTTATAGTGATCGGAATGATGGGAGACATAGGAAGAGAAAAGAGCTGACACAGAAAAAACAAAAAAAGAAACTATTAAGATAATAGAGAAACAAACAGCACTATATTAAATGAGTGGATGATGGCCGCCGCCACCACCTACCACCTGGGAATGAGTAATATAGTTATGTTGCAATTTTTTCGCCATATCTTAATTCTACGTGATATTTTACGCTTTTTGGAGAACCTGCAGTAAAACTATAAGCAAAAAAAAAAAAAAAAACTTATCGCGTAAAATAAGGTGTCTTGCCATAAAATATCCAGTTATGGAAAGAGAAAGCATGAAAGCTCGAAGATTATCAACATTATGCCCAGTCATTTGGAACAAATGCCCATGAACACATCGTTCAAGCCTCAAGAATCTTGACTCCATTTCACAGACCTAACCATCTGCACATAATTTGCTTCCTTGATGCGCTTCACGTACTCTATCTGGCAGGTACAGTACAGTGAACTGCATCTTTAAATACCGCCATTTCACTGGACATGCTGTTGAGATTTCTCCTTTCATGCACTCTCTTTCCGTGTTTTCTTTGTTCTACCTCATCCCATCCGCAGATAGGAAAGATAGTCATGATGATGATGATGATGATGATGATGATGATGATTTGTTTGACTGAAGTATCTGGAGAGACTTGAGTTATCCAGAGCTATCCTGTGTTGTCGTAAAATAAAAGTAACATAACATGGCGGAAGCCTGGCCTGATATTTGCTCCACCACCCACTTGAATGTCAGCCTGCGTGTTTCATCAGCTTACCTTGTTGGCCTACCAGCACAAATAGTTACAGGAAATATCTTTTCCTTTCGCAGGCGTTTACTTTTGAGCTACTTCCGTCTACATATACTAGTACATTAAACGCACAACAACTAAATGAAGAGTTGATGTGATAAATATTTATGTATCTTGTCATTTTTCACTAATTGTTTAAAAACTCAAGCAAATTCTGTATTTACTCACCTTTCTTGGACACTATACGGTACAACATAAATCTGTTAGTGAAACCTAGTGCAACATACATCTCAAGATTAAAAACATTCCTTAAGAGGATCTTGTTGATATTAAAGTTTTCTTGAGTGCTGTTGCGACTCTTACAGTCTTGGCCTGGTGCAGGCAAGGTCTTAAGATCTCTGTACCTTTGGTGCAGGCACACTGGTTCAAGTAAGTCAGGGAAGGAGCAAAGCCGTTTACATGATGCCTGCCACCTGAGGTGCTAGTGTCTGTGATTCTGTTTACTACAAACAGATTACGCTGTACTCTCTCTCTCTCTCTCTCTCTCTCTCTCTCTCTCTCTCTCTATATATATATATATATATATATATATATATATACAGTATCTCTCTCTCTCTCTCTCTCTCTCTCTCTCTCTCTCTATATATATATATATATATATATATATATATATATATATATATATGTATATATATATAGTATATTTAAATGTGTGTGTGTGTGTGTGTGTGTGTGTGTGTGATTTATTATTTATACTCTACTGTTTCAGCGCCGCATGGTTGAAAAGTTGTTAAAAAGGAATTAGAGTAGCAGCACATTGTAATGAATTGTTGCTCTTTTAAGCTGATAGAGTATGGTTTGAGTGCAGCTGAGCTAAGACTTTTGAACTTGTCAGCTGTGAACAAAATTTAACTGCGACCCAGTCACCAAAGATCTTACTTGGGATGACTAACATGATAGTCCGATGATAATGCAGATAATGTAAAGTCGCTCAAAAAAGTATCCTCCCAAAGGTGCAGTGAGTCAATCTGACACAACAAACGAAGAAATATGGAAAATATTAAGTGAGCGTGAGATCTGTTAGTAGCCCCGGTTTACATACGGCGCAGCGGTGTACGAGTTAAAGTGTCGTATGGAAACATTATGCCCTTGTGAAATACAATAAGGGAATGATCTCGGATATATGAAATGGGATTATTCATGTATTTCCGATGCGTAGCCTGTATGAGTAGAACAGAACAATATGGACTCTGTATCGGATATCTGAAATCCTCGACTCAAACTTCGGATCTACTGTAGATATGAGGTACCGAATCTATCGTGATATTTTAGAGAGCCAGGCTTGCTAACAATACCGACACTGCTTCAATCGCCCGACACGTTGTGAAGCCCTGCGTTCATGCGGTGGGAGGATACTGTTTTGAGCGACTGTACAGTGTGTATGTATCCATGTGCGCCATGTGGAGTCCATCTACTCTACCACCAGTAACTGAGATTGTAGAAGTACAGGTACTGCCATCAGTTGTAGTTTCTGCGCACTTTCTGTTCGTATCCCTTCTGTCTGAAATCGTAACCAGGGATTTATGTCAAAAGAAGACACTTTGTGCAATGCTAAGGTGGTAGTTAAATCATTGCTAGATTACACAGGAATCAGTTGGAGAAGACGTTGTTACCCTTGGCGTCTACAATCAAACAACTAACAACAGGACTTCCTTAGGGGTGAACACTTGCTTACGACTTCCCTCCAGTCAGGAGTAAAGCTAGTGAATGAGCACAGATTCACAAGTGCGTGAATTTTTATGTACAATTATACCTCAGTCTAAATATATACATACATTAAAATTACGGAATCAACGTATCACAACTTACGTTTTCTATGGGCTGGAAGCTAAACCAAATCCCAAAACCAGCTCATTACCTCCCAAGAGTCGCTGGCAGATGCTGGGAATACATTTGAAATGTGTAATAAGATCTGTAGGAATGTGAGTTTCGGCATGGACTTTCACTCCGTGTGCAGTCACGCAAAAGAAGATCAGTGAATGATTGTTGTTAGTGGCTCAGTGCTTGCTGCCTAAGAGCGATGATTGTGTGGCAAATAGCAAGGTTGTACCCACATTTCATGCGCATGGTAGTACTTCATATAGCTGGTGCTAGCCATCCATTTAAATATTTATATTCTCCTCATATTCCACATACATGTTTTATTTATATACTCATCCCTAGGTAGAAAAACAAGGAGTAGAAGAAATTATTTCCATCAATTAATGTAACAAATTCTGCAGGGTGGCCGGCCCCTGAGGTGACGTGGTGGCGTGGATCAACCCTGCTGGCCAACCACAGCATAGTGCTGGGCTACGATACGCCCCGCCCCGCCGTTGTCTCCACGACCACACCACGCGCCAGAGTCAGCGGGGGCGGGGCGGGGCTGGGACAGGTGCGGACGGAGCTGAGTATCCCTGCCCTTACCAGAGACTATGTAGAAGCCAACCTCACCTGCCGAGCTACCAACAACAACATCACCGAGCCGCTCACAACATCACTGTCTCTCCTTCTCTATTGTAAGTAACTTAGAGACGTATTTATCTGCTTGTCTGTCATCCAGTCACTTATTGCCTTATCAGCAGCATAGAATCGAGGGTGACCAGCCATTCTTCCTTGAATGGATTATATGAGCAACAAACCCCAACCAGCGCCTGGATTTAATACTTATGAGCCACATCCAGTTGGAGCGCCTTACCACACCAGATGACCAGACGTCCATTGTGATATATAGGAACCACTCAGCATGGTAATTTGTTTCCTGGACTATAGGAAACTCCTCAGCCAATCACTCGCTGTAGTCAATTGAAGGTAGCACACTACATTGAGTGAATGGTTAGTGCCCCCACTTCTCACAAAGGAGTATCCGTAAATCAGTTTAACTTTACCTACCTGACAGGGTAAACATGTTCCCAGAACATGCGATTATTCTCACTGAGAGAGAGAGAGAGAGAGAATCCCTAAACCCTTCGATGTGTGGAGATGCAAGACTCCGTGGCTAGACTACCATACCCCAGAGCACTTACGGGTAGATGACCACCCTACTTCCCTTCACGATTAAAAAAAAAAAAAAAAAAAAAAAAACGAAGAAAAACTACAGATAACCTTCACTCTTGACTGGGCGTTCTCTCTATTAGACTACCAGGTTGATAAAACGAATGCAGTTAAGAAAGTAGCATCAACTACAGCCTGGGACCATATACTTGAAGGATCTCAGCCAATATCTGCGATGAACAAATCTCAGATAATTTATTATCAAGAGATACCTGATTTGCAGTACTTTTGACTTTCATATTCACTCTGCTTTGATTGTAAAGTATCCGCTGAGTGTATGAGTGAAGATGAAGGAATCGCTTGGTTTGAGTGAGGATAACGGAATAACAAAGCATTCTTATACACAGCTTTATCTCAAGAAACTTTATGAGTACGGACTCTGATACAGGGGGAGCTCAGTGGTCTTCTACTGAATTAATGCAATAACTTGAGGGCAATGTATGGGAAACAACCAAGGGAGACACAACCCCCCCCCCCCAAATCCCTCCCACCCCCACCTTCTGAGGCTGTTTTATAACCAGCCATATGGTGTGGAATTGCTGGTGTCGCCCTGAATTATGTAGGGAGACACTACTCCCTCTTGTCATTACCTGTAATAATATAATGCACGACGACACTGTAGCACAAAATACCTGCGCAGCTCCAAATATCACTTCTGCACCACTTGTATGGAACCCTAGCAAACTGTTTTACACTTTAGCAGGGAAAATGAGTGCTCTGTATTCGCTTGCTACTGTATGGTTCCGTGTAGTGAAAGTTTAGGTTACATGCGTGTGGACCCTCCGGAATAAACAGCACTACTCGTAAGGCTCACATTCTCGTGGGGTTGATGGGTTCCTGCCATCTCTTTCCTATGCGTGTTATTTATGTACTTCGTTTCGGTACCAGACTCATAAATAGCATAACCGTACAAGAGAATATTAGCCCCTTCAGGCCGATGTCATATTACATATTCTTGCCGCCAGCAACCAGTTTTGTTACCTCCGCCAAGGAGGTTATGTTTTTGCCGGCGTTTGTTTGTTGGTTTTTTTCTTTGTCTTTTGTTTGCCTGTCTGTTTATTTGTCTGTCTGTCTGTACGCAGCATTAATCAAAACGTTATGAACGGATTTTGATGAAATTTTGTGGAAGGGTGGGCCATGGACGAAGAAAGAACTAATTAAATTTCGGAGCAGATCCGGATCCGGATCCATTTTCATGGTATTGGCGGAGGTATGCGCTCTCTGTGTGCATTCTGGTTCTGTTTTGTAGTGATGGCGTAAACACCAGTCACCGTAACTCCCTCACAGTATTATGATTCTCCGTAAATTAAAAAATCATCTGAACGTAGCAAGACTAAAACGAAGAATACGCCACCAGACTGAAGGGGACCCAGAACTGTGATAAAGATCATTAGACTTTCTGAGGACTGAGACATAAATCTTATGATGAAGTGCTGAAGAAATGATTTTTTAAGGGTTTTTAAAGTCACCATGAATAAACTAAACCAAGTCTTGACCGAGAAATTTACATATGCATATTTCAGCATTTGCTTTTCCACCCCATAACCATAAATCAAGTCATTGAATTTTTAAGATATGCAGGCTGTATGAACTACATAATGTCAGGACACTATAACGGCTAAGTAATGACACATATCGACCTAAAAATTGATACTACTCTTCCACCGCTCCCTCAACACAACAACCCACTCACAGCTTTCATCCTTTCCTGCTTTCCTTCACATCTTTCTTTTTTTTTTCGTTTTTTGACCTTTTTCACTCATATCCATCCGCTTCTCTCCTTTTCATTTCCCTCTTCTACCTTTGGGGACTATTTTCTCTGCCATGTCAGTCAGGTTTTTAATGCACCTGTTTCATCACCCAAACCATTCTTTCTCTCTCTCTCTCTCTCTCTCTCTCTCTCTCTCTCTCTCTCTCTCTCTCTCTCTCTCCACCATGGCAATAATTCTGTCTTGGAAATTGTTGGGGGTTGAACCTGCGCGGCAATTTTACTGTTAAGAGAGAAAGAGAGAGACAGAGAGACAGACAGACAGACAGACAGACACAGACAGACACAGACAGAATGAGACAGACAGAGGCAGACAGACAACAAAACTTAGAGAAACACACACACACACACACACACACACACACACACACACACACACACACACACACACACACACACACACACACACACACACACACACACACACACACACACACACACACACACACACACAGAATGGCTGAGGAGTAAGCAGTGGGCGAAAGTAGGCATCACCAATGAACACGTGGGCGGATGAGAGAGAGAGAGAGAGAGAGAGAGTGAGAGAGAGAAAGTGAAGGGTGAGTGATTAATGGGAGAGCGAACGAGTAAATAACTTGGCTGGAGAGTGAGTGGGTGAATAGGTGGGTGAGTGGTTAATGAGGTGGTAAATTGAGCGAGTGAGTGAGTGAATAGTTATGAAAGTGAGTGAGTGAGGGAATGAGTGAGTGAGTATCTTGAGCAGCGAGTGAGGGTAATTAGATGGATGAGTGAGTGAGTGGTTAGATGGGTGTATGAGTAAGTAGGCGGGTGTGTAAGTGAGTGATTAGATGGGTGTGTGAGTGGGTAATTAGTTGGGTGTGTGAGTGAGTACATGGGTGTGTGATTCAGTGATTAGATGGGTGAGAGAGTGAATGAGTGGTTTATGTGGGAAAGTGAGTGGGTGATTTGATGGGAGAGTGAGTTAGTAAGTGAATAATGAGTTGGAAGAGTGAGCAAGTGAGTGATTAGGTGGGAGAACGAGTGAGTCAGTAAGTGGGAGAATGAGCAAGTGAAATAAAAGAAGTGGTAATAAAATATCTTGACATTTTATATTATGTCGATTTTCACTCAAGAGAGAAATTATTATAAACACTTAGAGAGAGAGAGAGAGAGAATATAGAACTGGGTAGAGTGAGGGTAGGAGAAAAGGGTAGCATCATAAGGCACAAAGAAAAAAGGTGATAATTAAGAAGAGAAGGAGACAAAGGCAGAACAGGGAGATGGAAGAGAAAAAATGATAATGATGGAGTGGAAAGTCACAGAGAAAATTCCGTCAGATTAAATTATTGTGAAGCAGAGAGATATGGTACACAGTAAATAAGAATGCAGGCTGAGTGAATTGGTGCGTGCACGTTTAGAATAAGGATAAGGATTTTTATCTTAAACATTTTATTTTACCCCTCACGTATTTTGCATTCCTTTCTTATTACTAGCCAGTCTTATGCAGCTTAGAGGTATCTTTTCGTGCAGGAAAGATTAGATATAATCTCTTTCATAGTGTTGATTGCGTGACATAAATTCTGAAGATAAAAAAAATATTCTGGAGGTAGCAGAAACTAAAATAATACGTCATCTTCGTGAGACGGATAAGTAGATATATAAAACAGACCATCAGTATTAAGCAACGGCTGGGGAACAAAATAAAAGGAATACAATCCATGTATTCCCAGTTTAACTTTAAACTGAATCATTTAACCGATGTAAAAGTGTGACACCGTCACCATCCGAAACTTACGTTGCAAGCAGCCTGCACCTCCACTGACACTGTGGAAGGCTGAACAGTCCTTGACCATAACTTGCCTTATAATGAATCTATTGTACTTTCTGCGTGCTTCCACTGGCGGGTAGAGGCTTTGGTGTTTCTCTTCCCACAGTTAGTTCTCTTTATGTAAGATGCTAGATAAGAAAACTAACAAATTTGCCCCTCAATATGAATCAGACATAATGGAATAATAGGCGAATTTTTGTTCCTAGACTGTTCCTACGTCTTTCCTTCTCTTTTGATTCATGTCGCCAAAGAGACAAAGGAGCCACGTTTAAATCATCCTAACCACTGTGATCATACTACTGTGGGGGATGATGAGGATGAAAAAAGGAATCAAAGGAAGCATTTTAGTGAGCACAGAATTTAGGATGAACACAACACAGCGCAAAATTAGACAAAAGTTTTTGCTCCTGGTTAATAAAACTGAAAGGTCTGAATAATATTCTTAATGTTCGAGCCGTCCTTTAGGGGCTGAAGCACTGAACAGACTTGAGGAAAGAAAAAAAAAAGAAAGAACTACTGAAAACAAGATTTACGAAGACAGTAAGCAAGACGAGGCTACACAGTAACTAAATAAAACAATACATCAGTTGATGGCGCTGTAGATGAGAGTGGCGAAGACAATAACTAAAAAAGAAAATACACGTGAAAATACAGTAAAGGAAGGGAATATATACTGTATAATGGAGATAACAGAATAACAAAAGAAAAAACAATACCAAAGGAAGAGAAGGGACAAGAAACAGGTAAGAATGAAAATATGAGAAGCAAAGCAGAAGATGGGAATAGTATAATGTAAAAAGAACACTGGAGATTGGTCTAACACGGAAAAAAAAAAATCGAAGGGGGAGAAATGACGAAGGAAAGATTAAAGTGAAGATTTTATGAGCAAGGACAAAGGATGACTTCGACAGGGAAAGAGAAGAATGCAAAACATTATAGTAAGAGAAACGACGAGGAAGAAGCGAGAGAGAGGATCAGAGAGGGGAAGATAAAGGGGGAGGACAAAAAAAGAAAAAAAAGGAGGGTAGATAAACATAAAAGTAGAGAAAAGACAAGAAAACATAAGAAAGAACATCAGAGGAGGAAGATGAATGAGGATAGAAAAATGGAAGAAAAAGGAGTGGAAATCTTTCGAGAAGGTAAAAAATATAAACAGTAAAGATGAAGGAACACGAAGAACTAACAGTGAATACTTAAGTGAGCAATGGTAAAGAAGGAAGGGAAACCACAAAAATAAGAGAAGCTTAGATGGTCATAAATAATTTTCAAAAACACTAAAGAAAGAGAAAGTACCAATAAAGTGAAGGTGACAAAGGAAAACGGAGCATAGCAAAATGGAAAAAGGAAGAAGGGGAGTAGAATTTATGTAGGGATCACTTAAAAAAAACTAAAAAATAGAGCCAGGATGAGGAACAGAAAAGAGCTACGATAAGAGAAGGGAGAGTAAAGGAGGGCCGAAAAGTGCCCAAAGAGAAGTGGAGCTCAGTAAGGCGTAGTGCTGGTAAGGAGTGAGTTTAATTCTGCTTTCATGAAAGGGAATTGACGAGGCCTTGATTATAGCTACGTTGAGAGAGAGAGAGAGAGAGAGAGAGAGAGAGAGAGAGAGAGGAGGTGAGGCAGTAAAGACAACACCTAAAAAGGACAAAAAAAAAGAGAAAGGAGGAGGTTGTTAGGGAAGGAAATGAAGTGGAAAAATAACAATGAAAAACGAGAGAGACAGACAGACAGACAGACAGACAGACAGACAGACAGACAGACAGACAGAAGAACGATATTTTGTGTCAACTGAATTGGTTTATAGGAGCCACTTATCCACTTCATTACGATTGCATATTTACTTCACTTATCCATGCTCCTTCCAGACGATTTTTTTCAGCCTAAGAGCAGCTCGGCTATGGAAGAGATACCTAGAGCCTTCATTAACCTGTCTATCATTACAAGTCTATCCTTACTTGTATATAATCGTCAACAAGTGGAAAGCCTGATATCAAAGCTTCGTCTGCTGCTTGAAGGAGAAGGTTTCATGTAAATCAGCCTTTTCCTTGACACTTGCTAGGACTCTTGGAGCTCAGTAAACGGACTGCACAGCCTATGTTCAGAGTCAGAGAAAGAATATGATATATTTAGAAACTCAGCAATTACTCACACACACACACACACACACACACACACACACACACACACACACACACACACACACACAGGTACATACAAAAACACAAAAGCCTCCAGGCATAGTACTCTCTCCCTGACCATCCTCCTTTTTTTCCGTTTCCATTTTGTTTATTTTTTTCTCTTCATCCGTCACTTTCACTTTCTCCTCCTCCTCCTCCTCCCCCTCCCCCTCCCCCCTCATTCTTCTTCTTCTTCATCTTTAGTTCTTTCTTCTTCCTCCTCCTCCTCCCGCAATAAGACTGCCCCAGAACTTACCACCCAACCAATCATGCCTCAGTAATTACCAACTTTATTCTCTCTCTCTCTCTCTCTCTCTCTCTCGTTAACTTTTGCTCTATCTTTTTTTCCGGCCACCCTACTCCCGCCACTCCTGTGTGCTTTGATCTCGAACTCCAACAACAGTTTCTTTTTTTTTGGGGGGGGGTTATGTTTTTTCTACCCCGTTTTCTTTTGACTTTTTTTTTTTTTTTGGCTCCTGGGGTTCTTTCTCACTTTCTTCGTTTTTTTTTTTTTTTTTTCAGCTCGAAGTTTTGCGCTCATCCCTGCCTCTTTTGCGTCATGATATTCTGCCCTTATTTCTAAGACTTTTTTTTTTTTTCTAATCTACGAGCGGACACTTGCATTCAGCTTGGGAAATACCTTTGTCTATCTACCTGTCTATCTATCTATCTATCTATCTATCTATCTATATATATATATATATATATATATATATATATATATATATATATATATATATATATATATATATATATACTCAAAGAAGACATTATTATTATTATTATTATTATTATTATTATTTATCACCATCATTGTTATTTTTTTTTGTACCACAATTATTGCTATTATTTACTTTACCTTGTAAGTTAATGGAGAGTTAACCTGTAAGTCAGTGGAGAGTACTCTCCATTAAATCATACTTTCTTTTGATCTTTTTCATTCCGGCTCTGTTCGTACCCTCTGCTTTATGTCTCTGGAGTGTTGTTTACTGCGTCTCTCTCTCTCTCTCTCTCTCTCTCTCTCTCTCTCTCTCTCTCTCTCTCTCTCGTATTGTTTTGCTTCTGTCTCCTTGCTCCATAATTTTTTTTTTTCCTGCAGATGTCATATTTGTTTTTTTCTCTTTAATATCTTACTAATTTGTGGAATTATAATTACTGCACCTCTCCAGTACCTTTCCCAGTCACTGTTTTTTAATACATGATAATTTTTCTATTAGTTTATGGAAGTTCTTGCATTGTTAGATTAGTTTTCCTTTTTTGCTTTTATATTTTCAACACTTCTAAGGAGGCAGCACTGTCTTGGCGACGACCAGCGAAATATTTCTTACCATTGCGTGATTCATATTCTTTTAAATTCTTCAGTACGATTACGGGTATGTCCTTTTTATTTTATTCTTGTTATGTGGAGATTATCTTGTGCTTGTTAAGGGTGCCGCCGAACAGTGAATGGCTTCATGTAGGCTGTATCTGTTTCCTTCAGTTCTAATAATCTTCCCTCGAATGACAAAAAAAAAAAAAAAAAGTTATCTGAGGGGGGATTAATTTTCTCTATTTGTGGCTAGTTCTTCAGTTTCTTCTCTTCCGTACACCACCTCTCCTCCTGACACCATCACCTTCCAGAGTCGGATACAGCATTTGGTAAAGGAGAGCATCCAACTTTTTTATTTTTTTTTCCCTACATTTGTAAGGCCAGATTCATACACAAAAGAAATGATAAGCATTTTTTCTCTCTTTTTCATGTAATTGTTTTTGCCTGACATTTGTGGGTCTTGTGCTACCTGTCTGTGCTAACAAAGGACAAAGGTTTTTATTTTCCTCTGGTGGCTTAGAGAAAGTACTGACACAGCTCAAGAACGAGGGGAGGGGTTCGGACTTCCTGGACTCTTTGCATCTGCCCCTGCCTTTTCTTCCTCGTACAACGCCAGCTGTCTGAGGCTATTTTCAGCAACCCCCTTTTGATTCTGTTTTCTTTAAGTCTTAAGTTTGTCAAAGATGGCTGTTACCTATTTTTGTGGGTAGCCTTTGCCTGGTATTGTGATGCCAGACCAAAAACATTTGAATTCTCCACCCACTGGCTAAGGATGTCTTGCCAGATTTTAATTACATACATACAAACATATAGTTTCCATCTCCAGTATTACTACTTAATCATAATTATCCAGTATATACTGCATTCTCTTCAGTTTTCCATTCTCAGATTTTTCTATTTTCAGAGATATTATAGTTCACCTATTATTTGGCTGGTCTCTCCGTTCATTGATTCATTTGGTGAAGAAGTCCACATACTTTCTATCGCTAATGACCAAGAGCAGCTTCTGCATCTCCTTAGCCATACTTCTGGCTGTCTTGGAAGGCACCGCACTTCACTTTTTCTTATAACCTCCTCTGGCCTCCTGCGATACATGTCTTTTCTCAGTATCTTCTCCAATGGCTTCATTAAAGCCTGTAGGTGAGCCCTTTCAAGAAGCAACGTTTGTGGCATTAAGGTCTTGCATATTGTTCGTCATGGATTAAAACTGCGTCCATGACAGAGGAACTTCTGAGAGTCCCAAGTGTATTACGGAGGTTATTCAGTCAGACATGGATCATACATTCTATTTTCGTGCGCTCTTGATGAGAAAAAAAAAATAAATAGACATAGTTTAACTTCCCATGTTCTAATGCTAGTCATAAGAAGGTGACTTTCAGATGGTGCGGTACCGGTACCAACATACCTCTAAATCATGTGCACTTTATTTTTCTGCCTGGATTCGTGCAAACTGTGTATTTCGTTTAGGCTTTGGTAATCGTATTCAGTCTAAGGGCAATGGACTATCTCCTACAATCCTCGCTGTTCCTTCTGTCCTCAGTGCGTCTCATTCCCTTTTTGACTTCCTCAAGCTTGACATTAAAGTTGCACCAAAAGATGTACTGTCCGCCCTTACTAGCTTCAGTAGCAATATGACCCACGGCCCGGAAAGAATCTCACCTTTAAGTCAACGGATCTGTAATCTTAGGCACAGGCATATGCCTAGGCAGGCACTTTTGCCTGTGTATTCGTGTCTATAGGCACGTTTTTTTTTTTTTTTGCTTTTGTTTCTGAAATGAATCCATCCTCTTGGTGACAGTTTACTTTCATTCGCCCAGTCCTGTAGGAGGGTGACCGTTCCCAATCATTCATCGCCCAACTGACTAAATCTCTTGTGTTAAACACTTTTCGCGTCTATTCTCTACAGGATGAGGATATGAGTATGAGATTGCGTGAGAGAGATTATGAGCATGAGAATGAGTGAGTGTAAGAAGGTGGATCAGAGAATCACAGAGATTGCATGTAAACGAATAAAATGAGAGTGTGTGATTTGGTGATTGTGTGAGACGTAATGAGTGTAAGAATATATGAGCTGAGTAACTGAGTGTGAAAATAAATGAGCATGACTGAATTAAACAGAGTGTGTGTGAGAGCGTGAGTGCGAGAAAGTGAGTGTGTTAAAAAGGATGAAGTAGTTGATGAGCATAACTGTGAGTGAAAAGTGTGCGAATGAATGAGAGTTTGTATGGGATGATGGAGTATCGGAGGGCGGTGACAGTGTGAGTGAATGAGAGCGTGAGAGAGAGAGAGAGAGAGAGAGAGAGAGAGAAAACATAATGTGTCCAAATAAAATCAGCTCTTCTAAAAAAGTAAAAATCATAATAAAACGGATACGCAAGCTTGTCTGACTGATGAAATTCTGTGTTCATTTTTACACAAATGAAAATGTAACCTCCACCTGTGTCTTTTTTTTTTTACAATTTTTTTCATTCAGTTTTTTCCTACATTACTCTAGTGTAAAAATGAACCTTTCTGCAACAGTTTATTAGCACCTTCACGACAATGACGTGTGTTACATTTTTTTTTCGCTGCTATCCGTTATTTTTTTCGACTTAAAGGGGATATATGACTCTGAAGGGGTGAATGAAAGTTAAAGCTAGTCTCTCTTGTTTGGAAAGTCTCTCCAGAGCAAAAGAGTAAGAAGAAGAAGAAGAAGGAGATTCGTTGTAGTAGAAGTAGTAGTAGCTGTTGTTGTTGTAATAGTAATAGTAGTAGTAGAAGTAATAGTGGTAGTAGTAGTAGTAGTAATAATAATAATAATAATAATAATAATAATAATAATAATAATAAAAATAATAATAATAATAAAACAAAGGGAAGAATTATACAAAATAAACGTCATCATACTGAAGAGGTTATTGCTAAGAATTTCTGTTTTGTATTATTCTGGGTGGATCGTAAGACAGTCTGTGTCCCCAAGAGGAGGACGAGTGTATGTGTGTGGGGAGGGAGGGGGGGAGAGGAGAGAACAATGAGCAAACCCAATTTTGACCGACACTCAGGTTTTTCAAACTCCATTTTCATTCCAAATTTCATTGCATTCTCTCCAGTCGTCAAGGAGTACGGTAGCACAGACAGAAGGTCATAATATAAGTGGTATAGGAGAGTTTATGGCATATTTTTCTTGGCTATATTAATTTTTCTCATTACGCCGCATTATCCTCTTGTATAGTATGGATGAAACCTTTGCCAACGATAAAACGATAAAAATGAAATGCAAAGGAATGTTAAGATGCTAAATGCAAAACCAATTCACTGAGGAAGTGGTGCTACGAAGTCTCCTGTGCCATCGAGAGTGCGGCTTAAAGAGACAGAAACAGGCGACAAACATTTCGAATCTCCTGTAACTCTTCAAGTCCTGTCATGTGTTTTACTTCTTACTGGTTCCAGACGATTTTATTCAACTTATGATGGCTTCCTCGGTATAAACGAATTCACTGACACAGAACCTACACGTGGTGGCGTTGTGCAACCTGATTGAAGTGACGCAGGTGCGACGTCCACCCAGGAGCCAAGCCTCCATATATTTCCCCTGTACCTCTCAGTCGGGAAACACCTTGGTCTGGCCCTGGTGAGGCGCTGACCACAAGATGGGGGTGCCGGTTCCGTGCACCTGTAGGACAGCACCACAGAAGCAGTTGCACACTTATGGTCGACTGGTCTGCTCGACAGGAGAAACCTGGGTTAAGCATCAACATCAATATTTTTTTAACAGGACCACCACCATTATTCCCTGATATTTCCCAAACCACACCAGTGCACTGTGCTACCCAAGCCACACCAATGCACTGTGCTGCCCAAGCCACTCAAATGCACTGTGCTGCCAACTGTGCTGCCCAATTCACATCATTGTACTGTGCAACCACCGTCATGCCAATACACTGTGCTGCCCCAGTGATCTGCATATAGTATCTCTGCCACATACAAGTTCTTCCTCTGCCACGTCCATGTGCTGTCCTTGCCACGTCTATGTGCTGCCCCTGCAACGTCCATGTGCTGCCCCTGCCACGTCCATGTGCTGCCCCTGGCACGTCCATGTGCTGCCCCTGGCACGTCCATGTGCTGCCCCTGGCACGTCCATGTGCTGCCCCTGCCACGTCCATGTGCTGCCCCTGCCACGTCCATGTGCTGCCCCTGGCACGTTCATGGGCTGCCCCTGCCACCTCCATGTACTGCCCCTGGCACCTCCATGTACCGCCCCTGCAGCACCATGTACTGCCCTGCCACGTTTATATAGTTCCCTTGCCACTTCCATGTACTGCCCCTGCCACGTCCATGTACTGTCCCTGCCACGTCCATGTGCTGCCCCTACCACGTCCATGCCATGAGGTGCTCATGTCACGTCCATATACTGTCCCTGCCCCGTCTATGCACCGTCCCTGCCACATCCATGCACTGTCCCTACCACTGCCTCTGCCGAGTCCTTGCGCTGTCCCTGCCACGTCCATGTACTGCCCTCCAGCAACGACAACGTCATTCTCAGGCACAAAATAGTTCAATTAAGTGAAATCATGAGGGCTACCGAAGGCCATGGCACGAGTACCCCCGTAATCGATTGGTGAGGACCTCCATCACGCACCACACTCCGGACTTCGTTCACCTTGTTGGCTGGAAAGCGAGGTGGGACAGACTACTAGTTTGTTTCTCATCATCATTTAAATTGGTCTTGGGGTATATTTGAGTATACTTCTCCCACGTAACGTGACATAAAACTGCCCTTTCCCTGTCATCAGTGCTGAGCTGTAGGCTAACCCATTAGTCCAAGTAGGTCACCTCCATTTTATTTTCACTGTTACCAGCCGATTTCATTCACTTTTAGGAGGGTATCACTGTGAAGAATTTAAGAAATGATACAAGTAACTCATCCCGTTCGAAAATTGTGCCTTAAACTGAATAATATCGTCTGGAGAGAACAAGCGTACAACACAAAATACTTCAGTAAGTAAGAAGGGGATAACTTGGCATTAAACTGTCATCTCTCTACCTTTTCTCGTAATGCTCAGCAGTAACAAGAGTTTCATGCAGTAATATGCTGCTAATCACGAAAAAGTGTTACGGAAGTGATGCAGAGCCGTCGTAGTGACATATTTTGCATTCTTGCTACAGGAAATTGCCTGTAAAATGACGAAAACCGACTCAAAGTTAAGGTTGACGAACTACTGTAATTTATCTGTAGCTTATACTATAGCCGTCTGATATTTACCTAACGGAACTGGGACACTCCCACAACCTGAATACTGTATTGTGTTGCCATGAAATATTTTGAGTATCACAGTGACGTACGAATGAATCTCCTTAGTTACTCGTCAAAGTGACCCCCCAATTTGACTACACTTGGCCATCAGTTGAGCTGAAAGGATTAGAGATCTCGTCTGGTTGGAGAAAACACGCTACTTTTGTTAGGTGCTATAATCGCCTCTACTGATCTTGATGTGTATTTGTAAATTGTTTTTGCGGATTTAAGAATACTTTTGTGGCAAGTTTTCTATCTTTGCACATTTTATTATGCCTCTGCCCACTTATGATGGAGGTGGCATTAAGTGACTGGTCTGTCCATCTGTGCTTGTGTGGGGCCGTGCCTCCGTAACACTTCTCTGGGCGCAACATCTCCTGTACCCATTGACGGATTTCCACCAAACATTTTTCAGTGATGCAGTATGAGAAGATGATGAGTTAATTAGGTCAGCTAGGTCAAGAGATCAAAGGTCAAGGTCATATGGGGTCGACTTATTTTATCTTTTTGGGCGAGATATTTCCTGAACCCCTCGACGGATTCCGACCAAACTTTTGTTAATGATACAGTATGAAGGGACGATGACCTGATTAGGTCAGGAAAGTCAAGGGTTCAAAGGTTAAGGTCATATGGCGTCGACGTAGTTTATCTTTAGTCTCATATCAACCCACAATGAACCCCGTCATAGAGATTGTAAGGAGAGTCCAAGCGCAAGGCTTGGCGGAGGCACACCAAACGACGCCTTTCTAGTTCATCAGACAGTATTACTGGGACAGGAGGGAAAAGCAAAGTCAAATTTAGTCCGACTACCTGTGTGAAAATCCTCTGGCAGATTACTTAGTCCTTTCTCATAAATTGCAAGCTTTCGTGCTGTCCAGTACTGCACGTCTTCCTAAATGTTAACTGCTTCGCTACGACTGAGCTTTTTTTCTTTATTTTATTTTTCTTCTCTTCTAATGACTTCGTTCAGCTCCACTTTTTTAAACTTGAAACTTCATATACACGCAAAAAGGGGGTCTTCCCAATTCTAAATGTTCGTCTGACAGTAGCAAGAACAATGTATAAAAGACGTCATCGTACTAAAGGGGCTGAGTACATCATCTGACACAATGTAGCAGCCAGTCCCATGTCACCCCCTTCAAGGCGTCGGTCCCTGAGGCTAGGCTACCGTAGTCCAGTATATTTATGGCTGTATGACTTGCTTACTCCTCTTGGTGGCATCACATGATCGAAAAATCTTCCAGTTACCTCATGGGATCACTCCAACCGAGGCTGTAGAACCAGTAGATCACAGCATAAAGTATTGCAACATGGGCAGTTTGTAGAACCGTGAAACTAGACATTTATCTCCTCGTCATCCATGCCATTTTCTGTGGACACTGGTGGTCTGGTGGTAAAACTCAGGGATCGGAGAAGAATGTGACCTACGCGCTACGACTGGAAACATGTAGCCAGGGTTTTTTCTTTCATGTAAAACAGTACCAAGGACGAAGTTCGATCTCTTAATGTAAAAGATTCTGGACTAATGTAGCCAAGCGTCGATCGTTACGGTCCGTAGGGTGTAGTATGGGAATGACTAACCTTTATTTTTTATTCTACTTTATTTATTTATTTTTTTTACTCAGTAAATGCTAACCACGGACTGTCACTGCATAAACCCTGCAGCGTGAGAATACGTTTTATAGTTTATTCTTGCTCCGACCAGACAGTTTTACACAGTTTATATGTCCTGTGGAAGTGAACGTATTAATGTAGGTTGTATCTAACCTCTCCAATTGGAAAAGTCTATATTAAATGAGATTTCCATATAGCCACGTAAATACAGTTACAACATCCTCGCACTGAAGAAGTAAGTTCTCCTGATGCCAAATGACACTGCTTTTTTACTTCTTTTTCTCCCTTAATCGTTGTTTCAAGTTTAGACTAACAGCAGGGCGTAGGTCTTGGGGAGGATAAATTCTCTCCAGAAACTAGGTGGGGGAGGCGATGCCCTGTGTAATCATTCCCCCTTACAATTCAAGTAATGTAGAGAAAAGGCGAATTTAAACTTACAATTACCTTTAAAATTCAAACTGCTTACTCAGAAAAGGCAGTTTTTAAAACATGAAAACTGAAACTGCAGAAATATAAGAACATCAAAAATGTATTTTGATCGGATTTAGCAAGCTAATCTAAAAAACGAGCACCAGTCTGTTTTGATGCAGTGGTGCCTGGTTTGGCAACAAGTAAGGTATTGTGTGTGTGTTTTTGTTTCATGTTCTCGTGCTAGTTGATTAATATTTTGTCTGATAAAGTTTATATACAAGCAGCCGTATCAGCTCACATTCCTCAGCGATGATGATTTTTACTTTTTTTGTCTCGGAAGTCATTCCTCTCGGTAGTCAGAATAAATCTATATCACTGGTAATTTGTGGGTATTCTCGGCGAAAAAAAAAAAAAGAAAAACGGAAAAACAGAGACAGAAAGAATCTTGTCACCTCTCCTGCTGCACTGTCCATGAGCTTTGATGATTAGATTCGTGAATCTGCAGCAGCTGACACTGATGACTATTTGCCTGTCGATCAGTATCATCAGTGTTACATGCTTTAGATTCAAGAGGTTAATTTTCAAAGCTCTTAGAATGAAAAGCAGAGGAGGCGACAGGACTTCCTATACTGATTGTTTCATTAGGCTCATTAACCATTCCTTTGTTGTGACCATAGCTTAGAGATTTTTCTTCTTTCTAACACCAGACGATTTTATTCAACTGAAGGTGGTCCATAACAGTCAAGATGTAAAGACATTCACTCCGAGGACATCATTCTTTTTGTACTCTTGTTATTTCCAAACGATATTATTAATCTTAGGTGAGACTTTTAAAACTGGAGGGAGTAGATGCAAACCATTAATTCCTTCGATGCGAGCGGTCTTCTCAAAGTATAATAAAATCGTCTGGATATAGGGAGAATTAACCCGTTCAGTCCTGAGACCAGTTTACTGATTTATTCTTCCCATCTCTAGACGATTATATTCCAGTTAAAGAAGATCTCTTGTAGTGAGACAGTTAAAGAAGGAAGTAAGTAACCTCTCATTTTTGACAAGAATCGCCTGAGCTGAATAAAACTGTTTGATGGTAATAACACAAAAATGAAAAAAATACGTCATCGCTTTGAGGAATTATAAAAAAAAAAAAATCGGATGAGGTAGCAGGAGTAAAACGAAAAAAAATATGTAACCGGATTGAAGGATTAACCAGAAAAAAAGTCGGAGTACTGTAATTTCCAGTCTACGGTTTAGTGTGAGATGAATTACAACTGTCCCGTACTGTTTGTGATTTTTCTTTTTTGCATGAAGTTAATATATCCAGCCAGGCGTCTGTTTATGCCCAAGTTTTATTTATGTGTTTTGGACTTATTTCTCAGACTCTTACTTCCATCTATCGTAACCTCGCCTCTTTTTGTCATTGGTCTGGTTATCTCACTCCCCTCTTCCATGTTTTGCACTTCTGATTCTCTTGTAGCTGATTTGCTCATTACTTTTCTCTTTGGCCTCATTTTCTCGCCTTGTCTCGTCAGTAGTCTCATTTCCTATCCCATTTTCTATCGTTTTCTCATTTTTCATTCGCTTTGGTCTCATTTCTCACCTTACATTTTCCTATGCCTCATATTCTCGCTATCCGCCTTCTCTTTCTCTCTTCTCATTCCTTTATCTCATTTTTTCTGTTCTCTTCAGCCTCACTTTCCACTTTTCTGTTTCCATTTTTTTCACATACAGTATTCTCTCACTTTTCCTCTTCGTTTTCCTCACTTCTCATTCTCTGCCTTCTCCTATTCCACTTTCCCACTTCTCATTGTCGTGCTTTCCTTTTCTATTTCTCTCTCGTTCAGTTTTCTTTCTGACTTCATACTGTCTCTTTATCCATCCTGAATTAGTTACTTCGTTTTATTTATTTACTTATTTATTTATTCATTTATTTTGTCGTTGCCTATTTTATTAAACTTTTTGGTCAGTTCTCAGAGTTCGATATTATTTTGTTAAGATTCAGAGTCATATAATTCATGTGTATAATTTCGTCTACGTTAGCTGGAAAAGGATATTCGAGTTGTCCAGGCCGTGAGAAAATTGATATCGTCTGAGAAAGCAATAATAATAATAATAATAATAATAATAGTAGAAGTAATAGTAATAAATGAATGAAGAGGTAAATGAATAAATGAATAAGAATTGAGGATATTAATGGGACGTATGTATAGATAAGCTAGTAAGGAAGAAGTGCAAGGGAACATCCTTATCCTTCAATCTCCCCTTCCTCCTCCTTTCATAACACTGCCCCTTCCGCTTGTCTTCCTCTGAACTCAGGCACAAGATAAACATGCTTATCTCCTCCTCCTCTTCCTCCTCCTCCTCCTCCTCTTCCTCTTCCTTCTTCCCCTCTCCCTCATCATCATCATCATCATCATCATCATCATCATCATCATCGTCGTCATCATTTTCATTGCTTCTTCCCCCTCGTACTCCTTTTCCTCATAACCATCATAATCACCATCATCCCCTCTTCACCATTATCATCTCCAGCATCATTTTTAACATCACAATCATCATTAGTTTCCTCCCTTCATACCTGTCATCATCATCATCATATGTCCCCCCCCCCTCTGCGTCATCATCATCATCATCATCATCATCATCGTCTTCCTCCTGCCAGTAATTCCGTGCCGTAATATCGCCGAGGTTGAGATGGAGAGTCCGGCAATGGTTTTATTTCGGGTTCCTCAGCTCCCCTCCTTCCTCCATAATCCCTCTCATCCAGCCCCTGTCTTTTTTAATTCACCTCTGCCTTCCTTCCTTCCTTCCTTCCATTTCTCATTCTCTTATTTTCACACTTCCCTCTTTCATTTTATCACTTTTCATTTTATCTGTTTCGTTTTCTTATTTTTCATTGTCCTGTCTTATTTTCTATACTTCCTTCTCTCCTTTTTTTCACTTCTCATTTTCTCTCCTTCCCTCTTCCATTTTTTCATTATTCATCTTCTTCAGCCTCATTTTCCTTCCATCCCGGTATCAGTTTCTTGTTCACTATTTTCTGTCCCATTTTCTCTCCTTCCCTATTTCACTTTCTCACTTTTTATTCATTTGTCTGTTATCTTACTTCGCCCATTACATATTATCAATCTCCATTCTTTTCTGTCTCAATTTCTGTCTTCCCTGAGCTTTCATTTTCTCACCCATCATTCTCTTCTATCTCATTTTCTCCCTTTTTCCTTTTCCATTTTCTCAGCCCATTTTCCCTACTCTCACTCCCTCCTGTCTTTCTGTCTCACTTTATGTCCATCTTCCATTTTCCCATATCCCATGCTCCCTACTCTCATCTCCTCCTGTCTTTCTCTCACATTCTTTCGCTGTCTTGTTGGAGTATTCTCGTCAGTCTAAGAGGCTTTCTAGTCCATAGTGATGTACGAGTATATTAAGGGCTGTACCTTACGTGTGTTATTTTTGTCCCTTAATTATCTTCCTTTCTTGCATCCCTTGCCTCTCACCTGCTCCTCTCCTCGTCTTCTCTCTCACTGTGTTTCTCTCCCCCGTATTTTTACACTCGTAGTATCACTCCTGTCAGTTCGATTACATTTTTTCCTCTATATTCCTGCCATTTACAGACGATTTTATTCAGATTAGGGAAGATGTCGTGGAGTAACGGATTAAGGGAGGTTGTAACTAACTCCTCCAGTTCGAAAAGTCCCTCCAAAGCTGAATAAAATCGTCAGGAAGTAGCACTAGAAAATGAACATGTCATCGAATGGAAAGGATCAAAACTGAGTCGGCAAAGGCCCTTGAACTTTTATAATTTATGGAACACCAGCAGTGATAGGTGTAGATGATCCACTGCGACAAGTGGAAATGTTGGGTGGGAGAGAGAGACAGGTTAGAACTTTGAATTCTCTATAATCTCTAATGTTCTGGGCTACACACAGCTAGAACTAGGGGTGTTAGATATGGTAAGACTACATCCCATAGAGTGTAGCTAGCAGAGTTACGCAAAGGCCAGGTATGTTCTATCGTCATCACATGCTTCAGAAATAGTAGTCATAGAGTGAGGGCTTGTCCGCTGTTTCGCACTCTGAATTTTAACATCACGGTCTTCAAAGCCAAACTGAAGGCAAGTCTCTCATAGTTGACGGGCATTTTGTGGATCGCCTATGGTTATTCTGTCAGTCTGTATCCCACATTACAAAGCAATGATACAGAGAGACCGGATTTGTTCTATCATTATCACGAGCTTTACAAATTAGTTAAAAATTTTGGGGGTGATCTATTTCGGGGTCCGTGGCTTTATTCCTTCAGCACAACGACGTTCTTTATTGCCAGATTCTTGTCATATGAGGGAGTTATCAGTCAGCTTATGAAGACCTACTGTAATAAAGGTACAAATAGAGGCTATATTTAACATCATCTGTTCCAGTATTCTCTCCTTGGGTGAATGAAATTTTCTGAAGGCTGCAGACATGAAAAACGCGATATCGCAGTGAAGTAATTAACCCCTTCTGTTCAACAATGTATTACGTATTTTGTTATCAATTTTAGTTAGTAGTTTTATTTTAGTTATCAATTTAGTTAGTACTTGTCAATAGTATTCATCTTAGGAGAAAGAAGGTCTGAACTAGAAGGGTTAACTATGGCATTCACTGACCCCTTCGTTATTTGAACGTTCTAAGCTGAATAAAATCGTCTGGCAGGAGAAGGACTGATTATATTATTAGTGTATTCTCGTAGTAAAGGGTTAAGAATACCAACCAGAGTTCTGGTATTTTCGTTGGTTTGGGAGGTTTTGTTGCACCTCTTCCTCAGCTATTTTGTTTTCCATACTACACCTTATTGTCGTTTGTCTTATTTTTAACCACTTCTATTTTCATGCTTTTTTTTTTTAAACTGCGTCATTCCAGTGACATATAAGCTTCGTTTATTCTTGGTACTTCCACGTGATTATATTCAACTTAGAATAATTCTCTTATACTAAAGGCATAAATGATGGCTAAGTCTGACTCCTCAAAATTAATAAATAAACAAATAAATAAAAAACAAACACTCGAATCTCAATGGACTTGTCTGAAGATAGTAAAAGTAAAGTACATCGTCCAAGTGAAGGGGTCGACGTTCAAAATGTGACATATTTTCGTATTCTGTTCTTGTTGCTACCAGGTGCTTTTGCCAGATTCGCATTAACCCCTAGTAGTGCGGAGGTTAATGAAGGATAATGTCTAACTCCTCCAGGTCGAAAAGCCTCTTCAGAGCTACTTATAATCTTCTGGTGTAAGTAATAGCTCAACATACAATTCATCAAAAAAAATATAGGATCAACACTCTTAGGTTCCCATACTCACTCCCAGCTGAATGAAATCGTCTGTTATCAGCTAAAATAGAGTACTAGGGATGCCCTGACCATGAGAAAGTGAAACCCATCAAAAATATTGTTCATAGTTTTTATGTACAGTATTGTGTATTTGTGCCATTATTCTTATTCTTATTAAAGTCTGTTTTCTGTCTAGCACTTGACATCTGTGAACTATATGAAGGTTGTAGAATGGTGGAGGGGGCGAGGTTAGACACTTGACCACTTCACTCCGATTACCAGTTTGTCACTTTTCCGAAACATCTCCAAACGATTCACTACACATTAGGATAGATTTTCGAACTGGAAGGATTGTAGATACATCCATCTATAACTCGTTCCTTATTAGATGTCCATACCAAGCTGAATGGAATGATGTAGTAGCAACCTATCCAGACTGAAAAACTGCGTCATGGTATAGAAAGGTCTAATGTACCTGATTTCTCCTCACCTGATAGCACCTTTCCTCACTGTTCACGTGGCAAAAATGAAGAAATATATAAATAAAAATAAAACTCTGCAAATCTATGAGAGTGATCGTAGCTTCGAGAGTTCAGCTATGTTTGTAATGCTTTGACCTTCCAAGAATTCACCACAAATATTCTTCGTTAAACTTCAGTCTTTCGGTATCGCAGGTAGCACTTATGCCTTCCCTCGTTCTGAAATAGTTCTCAGCCTTAACCCTTAGATTGCTTCACCTTCCCTTATTGCAAAGTAAATCTCAACCTTAACCCTTAGACTCCCATACTTCCCCTCACCTTATTGAAATTCTTCGGTGTGTTCGTGATTGAAATTCCTGTGTTAGTCATTAGCAGGGAAACGGATAATGAAGGTAATCTTGTACCAACCCAAACTTCCTTCATCTAGTTTGGTCGTAACAGGAATATAAAACTTTTGCTCGACCGTAGTAGTCTCAGCTGTCTCTTTCTTTGGGGTCGTATTAATAGGGACTCTGTTAATAAAGTCTTTGCAGCAGTTAATTAATATCGAATGTCATTTTGTTTGGTCGTGTGTTTTCATTTTATTATTAGCTCTTAATTTGATTATGAAATGTTTGATTTTTTTTTTTTTTTAATGTATTCGACTCTGGGCATAGGCTTCACAACCTGCTTTCAAGGCCCAGTAGTCCTCTTACATACCACACACCTCCACATGTCACCACTTCGGCGCTAACACCCACCGTCCATATTGAACACATGCTAGGGCTCTCATACAGGACTGATTTATTGGTATTAGCTGGGGTATTTTTACGACATGTCGGCGGGTCATCTGGTAAATCAATAAAATCTGATTTTTAATGAAATTCAAATCCTTAAACTGTTCCCTGCCCCAGCTGGGATTTGAACCTGGGTCCGGTAGAACTGCAGGCCACCTCTCTACCGACTGAGTGAACCTAAAATTACAAACAGTCTTATACATAGTCTATGTTTTAGAAAGTGCATACATAGTATTTCTCTTGCCTTCTTTGCCGACTCTTTCTGATGTTTCCTTCGCTTTCCCTCCTTCCATGATGAAACTTTTTTTTTTCTTTAATAACACTACTACATGCCTCATTTTGAAGTCCTTCCTCATTGTGGTTTTGCTCATAATCATCACCACAGTCCTACAACAACGCTTTTCCTCCTCCTCCTCCTCCTCCTCCTCCTGCCGCTACTCTTACTCCTCCCCCTCCTCCTCCTCCTCCTTCTGCTTTGAGCCAGTGTACCCACAGCAAAACATGAGGCAGCCAATCCGAAGCTAACTCAATATTTCCTTGTGAAACAGTGTGAGGGGGAGGGAGGAGGAGGAGGAGGAGGAGGAGGAGAAGAGGAAGTAGAAGAAGAGGAAGTAGAAGATGGAGACGTAGGAAAGATGGAACAGCAAGGAAAAAACGGAAAAACATGTGAAGAAAGTGGAAAAAGTAGAGAGAGAGAGAGAGAGAGAGAGAGAGAGAGAGAGAGAGACTGAAATTATTAGGAAAAGAGAAGGAACTGAGCTAGATGAAAGAAGTGAGGTAAGGTGATAAAATGGGAGAAACTACAAAGGATATGACTGATGAGGAAAAGTGAATGGACATACAAGACGAGAAAATGATCCTTGAGAAACTGAATATTAGAAGATGGAGGCATGACAGTGAACAAGCAATAAGGGAAGTGAAGAAGGGTGAACCGGAGGAGAGGGAAGTGAAGGAAAGTGATTAGAGGGGAGGAGAATGTGCGTGCAAGCAATAAGGAAAGGGAAGTGAGAGGAGATGGACAGGAGGAGAGCAGCAGGAGAAAGACAACCTGATATAAAGAGGAACAGGAAAAGAATAAAATAAATTGAGCCTGAATTAAATCTAATGAACGAGATTAGAAAATAAACAAGCTTATATATGTGGGAGGATAAGAATATGGAAAAGATAACGTAACGGATGCAAGACACGAGGCAGGGACGCAAAATGATGGAAGTTTGGCACTCCTGTGGGATACGTACAGTCAGAAGTTCGCCTCCTGTTTCACTCTTTGCTTAACGCTCATTGCAATATCCTGACACATCGTAACAACAAAACCCTACCAAACCTCTCTCGTCTTAGAAATCTTAGCCGGCAGAGGAGAGTGAATGGTAGAAAAGATGAAATATTAGGCGAACTTACAGTCAAGAACATAAGTTCGTCAGCTGTTTCACTGTTTATTTCACAGTCACTGCATATCCATCACTTCCCTCCCTGGCACATCATAACAAAGAACACAGCACCAAACCTCTCTCAGCTTGGGAATATCAGCTTGCAGAGGAAAGTGAAAGGTAGAAAAAAGTGAAGTATTAGGCGAACTTATGTCCCCGATTTTAATTTTCCTGAACGTCATATTAGCCCCAAAATGCTGCGCGAATTTTGAGTTGCCAATGGAACATTATGGCCCGTATTCTCGTCTATTACCTAACTCCCTGACACCTCTTCTGATGCGAATAATTTGCTGATTGTTCCTTAGTATCCTCTTCTTTGTTGTATAAATCACTCTAATGCCAGCACACTTAGCATAAAACAAAAGCAAGTTGATATTAACCAGCCGTGTCCAGGAGTAATCGCTAAGGATGAGGTGCTAGAGTATTTCCTTGACCGACGAGGGTATGGACCTAGGAACTCAAGGAGGAGGATTTCAGCGTTTATGTAACCCCTTGAATATGTTGACTTTTTATAGTAAACTCTCGATGGCGCCAAACAATTTTCATTCATCTTATATACGTTGCTTATTACTGAAGAACTTGAATAATTAAGGTAAATCTAACCCATCCAGTTCGAAATACCATAGTTCAAAAAGTTAAAGAAAATTGTCTGCTGGTGTTAAGAAACTAGAGGTCTGGATGATGATGATGATGATGATGATAAAACAAGCATCAGCAGGTGGAAGGGATTAGAGTAAGATGCTTGTAGTAATTACCATTATATGCCCTCAAACATACATATGAACAGTGCAAGCAACTGACCTTTATTGACTAGTGTGCCGCTTAAAAGGTGAATTTTATGAATCCTAGAAAAAGACTTGGGAGCTGAGAAAGACATTTTATCCTAACTTTGGATAGTTTAAAGTCAATAGGCACTTCGTAGTACAATCGGTGTCTTCAGTAACAACTTGACCATATACTAAAACGAGGTACAATTGAGAAATAAATGTCACAGGCCACCAGATGTCAGGATTATGTGGCCTTTATCTATTTGTTATAGAGAAGATGTATTATCTAGTCAGGTTGATTGAAGAGACCCAGGCAGAGAGAGAATAAATGTCGGCGTTATAGGGGAACGTCAGGGTAGCTCGTTTCTGTCCCGTTATCCTCTTCGTATTGTAAATGAGGTGAAGTGATGAAATAGGCAGATTGGGGTCGATGGAGTTTTATTGTGAGACAGTTGCTTGATTGAAAAGTTAAAGAGTTTGGCTAACTGAAATTGTAATATTTTAACCTGTTTTTGCCCTAAAGTGTCCCAAAACTGCCATATCCCCATCTTGAATGCTGAGTTGTAACACTAGAAAAACACAAGAATGTGGTGTAGCATCGTCCTTTCCTCAGTATTTGAAATAAACTGCAAAAGGACGATAATCTGGGTCAAATTAAGTTAAAATTGGTATTGTGTAAAAATAATACAACTATACTCAGTTCACTATACCTTGGTCTAAAATTTCCATCCCTCCATCTTGAATGCTGAGCTATGACAAGAGATTAACACTGGAATACGATGCTAGTTACGAAGTGCTACAGAAAGTATGTAGAGTCATAGCATTGCCTTTTTCTGTCACTGAGGTACGTGAAATAAACTGCAAAATGATACAAATTTGGGCCAAATTAAAGTGAATGGACTATAGTTTTTATGCTCCCAGCAGTGGGTTGAGGAAAGAAGGATGAAGAGATTGGCTGATGGTTAGCCACACCGTTTTATTACCTCCGCCAAGGAAGTTATGTTTTCACCCCCGTCCGTTTGCTTGTTTACTGGTTGGTTGGCCTGTGAGCAAGATTACACAAAAACTAATGGACGGATTTCCACGAAACTTGGTAGAAGAACGGGCCTTGGCCCAGAATAGACTTTATTAAATTTTGGTGTGGATCCGGATAAAGGTGCGGATCCAGGATTTTTTTTTTTTTTTCACTTTCTTTAACATTGCAAAATAGGGTGTTTTTCGACATTTTCGTAAATTTTTCAGTGAAAATTGCATGGATCTTTATGAGAAAAAAATCAGGCATATTTAAGATGTTGGTATCAACGACTGTGTATTGTTTGGCGCTGATCCATATAAAATTCGGGATCTAGCAGATTTAAATATGCTTTTATAGGAGGGTAGTCTTTTTCCAGCTGCCATACAGTAACAAATAGAACTTGATTGTATTAAAAGGCACGCCATGTCGCGTCTTTGAGGAGGCATGCGCTCTACTGAGTGCCATTCTAGTATTACGTCTGTTTTGCATAGTAGAGTGTGTGGGGGGGAATGCGAGTGTGGGGGATGTCTGTTTATCAGTGTGTGTGTGTGTGTGTGTGTGTGTGTGTGTGTGTGTGTGTGTGTGTGTGTGTTCTTGTTTCTTTGTGTATCTGTCTGTGTGTACATGTATGCTTTCCCTCACGGTCTGTGAGTTGATCATGTTATTCTTTATTAGGCTGTTTCGTCTGTTTCTACATCCTTTTCCTCTATTTCTCCTACTTCATCATTCTTTCTTCATCCTCCTTCTCCTTACTCTCTCCCTCCTCTTTTTCCTTCTCCTCCTCATCATCATCATCATCATTATCATCGTCATGTTTCATTCCACTTCCGCTCCTCCTCCTCCTCCTCCTCCTCCTCCTCCTCCTCCTCCTACTACTACTACTACTACTACTACTACTACTACTACTACTACTGCTATTACTACTACCATTACTACTGCATCAAAATTCTTTGTGAGACATTCGCAAGTGAAGGCAAGTACTTCGTTATCTGGTATTCCTCATGTATACACTTGTTTAGGATTCACGGAAATTAATCCTTATTGATATTGTATACTCTCTGCCACCGTTAGATTAAGTAATAATTTTCGAGTCTGATCCTTTATTACCGGAACCAGGTAACAGTAAGGCGATATTCAGTTTAATACTTTCCAATACTTCTCCAGCGCTTTTCAAGTAAATATCATCCAGGGTGTGGTCCACTGCTCATGCTGTTTAAAACGATGCCCAGTGAATATATAATGACAGAGTATTTCATTCACGCAGAAAAACTCACAACTGAAATATTTTGAGCACAGGCTTTGTTTAAGAATACATACATTGCCGCATTTGAATAGCCATTATTGTATATACAGAGAAAGAATTATTATGCAGGCTAAAAGTAAATGTCCTAGAGTTATCAGAGACGTATTTGGGAGAAAAGGAAGGCGGGGATAAACGGACTGAACACCTTCGACATGTCTGAGATGTGCCGGATCACACATTAATTCATGATTTGTGAACATTACTTAGTGATTCAGTAAATAATGGTGTGATGAAAATATGCCCGCTTAGACAAGAAATGTGAGGGTACAGGGACTTAAGTGTCATATTCTCTACTCAACCAACACACACACACACACACACACACACACACACACACACACACACACACACACACACACACACACACACACACACACACACACACACACACACACACACACACACACACACACACACACACACACACACACACACACACACACACACACACACACACACACACACACACACACACACACACACACACACACACACACACACACACACACACACACACACACACACACACACACACACACACACACACACACACACACACACACACACACACACACACACACACACACACACACACACACACACACACACACACACACACACACACACACACACACACACACACACACACACACACACACACACACACACACACACACACACACACACACACACACACACACACACACACACACGAAAAGCTACATCTAACCCATACAGATCAAAAAGTCAGTCCTAATCTGGGAAAAAAGATCTGGAAATAACCAAAAAATAATGATAATAATAATAATTACAATAATAATAATAATAATAATAATAATGATGATGATGATGATAATAATACCTTATCATAGTGAAGGGGATAAACTAGCGAACTTCTGTATCTGGAGAGAGGCAATGATTTTTGGAGAAGGGAAAGTCAGAGTAAAGAGATGATGGTCTGAGGAAACTTTGCTTGTGAGAGGAAAGGGAGAAGTGAGAGAGAGAGAGAGAGAGAATAGAAAATGGGTAGTGCGAAGGAGAGGAGAAAGGGACAGGAGAGGGAAAGAGGACTGAAGGAAGAAAAACATGGAATATATGGATAAGAATGGATAATGAGAGAAAGAAATGCATCAGGGGAGTAAAGGAATGACAAAGTTCGTGAGTGGAAACCGAGAGACAGAAGCTGCGAGAAGGGGAAGGAAAAGACTGAGAAAACGAAAAAAAAAAAAATAAATAAAAGGGAGATAGAAGTGAAGTAGAAACTAGACAACAGATAGAGGGGGGGGGAGGGATCTGAAAAGGAATGAGTGGAGGAAGAAATGGAATATAGAAGAAGAACATGTTTTGAAAAAGAATCAGAAAAGGAGAGCTTGTGAGAAAGGAACACGAGAGAACTGAAAAATGGAAGGGAAGGGTGGAGGGGGAAGAAAATATATTATATAGAGAGAGGATGAGGAGGAAAGAATAGGGATTTGGAACAGAACACATAAACTTGAAAATATTACTAGAGGAGGAAGAGAAAGAGGAATGGGATGGACAAACAGAATAAACTTCCTTCAGCATAATCGCATATTTTTCATTTCTTTCTATCTCTAGACGATTGCATTCAGGTAACGAGAGTCTTGACTGAGTTGGGAGGGTTAGATATAGCCTTCATTAACCTTTTCATTACTAGGGTTCATTTCTAACTTGAAGAAACACCTCATTGTGGCAGCAACAATATTATGAAAACATGGTACTCGGGTTGAGGGTACGTAAGGTAACTGCGGATAATAGGGAAGGAAAGATAGTAGGAATGAGACGCAGAGGACAGATGAAAGAGGAAGATGGAGTAGAGAAGCAAAGACGTGAAATATAATGAAAGTAAGGAAATGGAAATGATGTGAATAACGAAACAGAAAAAGAATGGAAAAAACAAATGCGATAAAAATTATGAGAAAAAATGAGACGAAGAATAGTATAGAAAAGAAGGAGAACTATAACACTTAAAATTAATGATTCAGAAAACTGGGGTTAGGAGGAAGCAAGGAATTACTAGTGAAAGAAAAGCTGTGAAACAAGACCACTGATGGAGAGAGAAAATTGATGGAGAATACTGAGAGAGATCAGAGAAAGGAAAAACATATGTGAATGGAATATAAAAAGGAGTATTGAGGAGAACGTTAGAATGGGAATTAGGGAAGGATGAGAGGGTAAGGATGAAGCACGTGATTTGAGTAGCATGAGGACAGAACAGAAATAATGAATGTAGTAAGAAAGACGGCAGAGAGAAAGGAAAGGGAAGGAAGGGAGCAAAAGAACTGATTAGTGAGGAATGGCGGAATATGGAAGAATGAAAAAAAAAAAAAGTGGATGAGACAGAAAGAAGGATGTAACAAGAACAAAAGAGGAAGGATGGGACGTAAGTACGGCTAATTTTAGGATGGATGAAGCAGCTGAAAAGGAAAAGAAGGATCGTGGGGAGGAAAAAGAAAGAGAAGGAAAGAAAATGAAGAATAATAGATAACACACACAAAACTACAAGGGAGGAAAAGAGATAAAACAGCAAGGAAGGTAAATACGATGCGGTAGAAGGGAAAAGAATACCGAAATGAATGAGTAGAAAAGGAAGGATTAAAAGGAAGGAAAGCAATGAAAGTTATAGCAGAAGAGGGTGTAAGGAAAAATGAAGCAGAGAATTGGATAATGAAAGATGAAGCACAAGAATAAGAAAAGAAAGATGAATCAGAAGAATGGAAAAAAGGAGATCAGGAAGAGTAAAATGAAGGAAAAAGAAGACAGGGATAAATGAAGCAAAGAAGGGAAAAGGCGTGAAACAGAAGAGGGGGGAAAATATGAAGTAGACGAGAGAGAGAGAGAGAGAGAGAGAGAATGAAGCAAAAGAGAATGAAAGGATAGGTTAGGGAGAGAAACGGAGTAAAACATAATAAAAAAAAAATGAAATGAGCCAAAATAGAGAAAAAACAGGTTGACCAAGAAGGGAGGGAATGGAAGAATGAAAAGAGTGAGGAAAGAAAGTTGAAGCAGAAGAGCGTGAAGGGAAAGATATGGCAGAAGTGTGGGTAAAAAAAAATTAATCGGAAAATGTAGATAAAGCAGAACAGAGATAAAATGATGAAGGAATAGTGGGCAAGGAAGAAGAAGCAAAGGAGAGGGAAAGAAAGAACGGAAGAGAAAGGAAGGTGAAATACAGGACAGGAAAATGTATTATGCAAAGGGAGGATGAGGAAAATATGGAAAGGATAAGCATAAACTCTGAAAGAGAATGACGAAAAGAACAAAGGAACTGAGTGTTAGATGAAAGAGAATTGATGAGGATATATTAAGCAAAATATAAGGAGAAGAAAAATCATGCAGAAGACCAGGAGGAAAGAAAGCAGTAAGATAAATGTACCGATATGACAAATGAAAAATGAAACAGCATAGAGAAACAGGAAGAAAGTTAAGACAAATGAGGACATAGAGGTGAAATGAAACAGGATCGAGTTGTGGGCATAAAGGTAGAAGAGTGAAATAGAGAAAACGAATTAGATGATGAAGAGATTGGAGGGGACAGAGAAGATGAAACAGGAGGTGAGGGGAGAGAAAAGGCGAACTAATTCGAGAAGTGAAGGGCGGGAGGGAGAAAGGAGGGTATAGTGGAGGTGGAAAGAGGTGGAGAGGAGAAGAGAAGGGGGAGAGAGGGAGGCGAAGAGACGACAAGGTGGAGGCAGGGCAAGAACATCTCCCCTGAACCCAAATATAAAATTCCTCTCCTCGTAACTCATTCTTTCCACTCGACTTGCTTCTCCCCATCTGCGTGGACACCGAAGCGACCGACCGACCGCGGAAGGAGGGGCGCATTCTGTAAAGTTTGAGCTGAAAGGAAACCAAGGCGGAGGAGAGAGGAACGCCAAGTGTCCTAAGTATCCGTGTGTGTGTGTGTGTGTGTGTGTGTGTGTGTGTGTGTGTGTGTGTGTGTGTGTGTGTGTGTGTGTGTGTGTGTGTGTGTGTGTGTGTGTGTGTGTGTGTGTGTGTGTGTGTGTGTGTGTGTGTGTGTGTGTGTGTGTGTGTGTGTGTGTGTGTGTGTGTGTGTGTGTGTGTGTGTGTGTGTGTGTGTGTGTGTGTGTGTGTGTGTGTGTGTGTGTGTGTGTGTGTGTGTGTGTGTTTGTGTGTGTGTGTGTGTGTGTGTGTGTGTGTGTGTGTGTGTGTGTGTGTGTGTGTGTGTGTGTGTGTGTGTGTGTGTGTGTGTGTGTGTGTGTGTGTGTGTGTGTGTGTGTGTGTGTGCTGCCCTTCTAGGTCTTTGAGTTGTTTGTGTTCTTCTTAGGTTGGTTGTTTCGTCTTTGTGTTCATCTTTTTCATCTATTTCTCCTCCACTTTCAATTTCTTCCTTTTTTTTTTTTTTTTGCTTTTTTGCTTTTCTAACTTCATTTTAGGCGTTATCATTTTATTCTTCTAAATTTCTTATACCTCTCTTATTTCTTGTTCATTCCTCTTCATCCTGCAGATTCATATTTTCCTTGTTCTCGTCCTTCTTCTTCTTCTTATTCTTATTCTTATTCTTCTCCTTCTTCTTCTTCTTCTTCTTTTCTTCCTCCTATTCCATCCCCATTCCTCCTTTCTCCTTCCCCTTTTCTTCCTCCTCCTCCTCATCATCATCATCCTCAAAATCAAAATTATAATTATCGTCATTCACATTTTCAGCTTCATTCCACTTCCACTTCTTCTTCTTCTTCTTCTTCTTCTTCTTATCATCATCATCGTCATCATCATCGTCATCATCGTCATCCTCCTCCTCCTCCTCCTCCTCTTTCGTGTTCCATATTCCAGTTAGAGGAAAAGTTTGAAGGCGAAGTCTTATGTGAAAAGATAACTAGCTCTTTCCCCAACAAGTATATCTTATTAATGTGCTTTTTTCATACCTACACTTTGCCCTTTTCTCTTCTTATTTTGTGTTATTGTCTTTACTTTCCTCCACTTCAGTTTCTTTATTCACGTTCTCCATATTTTTGGTTGATTTAATTGTCCCTTCCATCGGTTTCATTGGTCACTGATTTCTCTCTCTCTCTCTCTCTCTCTCTCTCAGTCCATTGTCTCTGTCCCTCCAAGCATTCCGTTCTATTCTCCTGCCATTCCTCCCATCCTCAAGCCATCCACTAATCCATCAGTCCATCCATTCAGCCATTCACATATCCCTCTAACCCTTTCGTCCTCTCTCCCGTCTCCTTCCCTCATTCTACCCCTTATTTCACAAATCTCTTTTCTCTACCTTTACTACATCTCCTCTTACTCTCTTTAATTCTGTGTCACTTCTTTCCCACCCTCCCGTCAGTTCTTTTATCCCAAGCTCTTATATATTCATTTTTATTTTCCGCTCACCATAGTCTTTCTTCCTTTTTTTTTTTAATTTCTTCTCGTTGCCTTGCCGCCTCATCTCCAGTGCACGCCATATTCTTTTACTCCTCCTAGACTGTTCATTTCCTTTGTCATCCTTATTTCCTTGTCAGCTCTCCCCGCTCCTGGTTTGAATGTCCGTGTCACAGTTTTCAAGGTTCATTTACTGTTCCTCCTCCTCCTCCTCCTCCTCATCATCATCATCATCATCATCATCATCATCATCATTTAGACTTTTTTTCGCTGAAGTCTGAGGTGAAGTAAGTTTCGGAAAAAAGGAAAAGAAAAAAAACATGAAAAACAAATAAATAAAATAAAAACTGCCTAGATCACTACCTATCGACTGCACGACGGTGATTAAAACAGGCAAGTCAGATTTCACCAACTCCAAGTCTTTCCCTAAAAAACGCCTCGACACGGACGATGTTATATTCAGATTTCCATTTATATAGCTTGGTGAACAGGGTCTAGGGTCAACCAACTTAGTCCACCACTCTGACCTGCATTGTAACCTGATATCCATTTATATAGCCTGGTGAACAACTGAATCCGCCATTCTGACCGGCATAGTAACCTGAGGATGGAGGAAGTCCCCAAGGTGTAGGTGAAGCTTGCATGATGCTGGTTAAGAATTCAAGGGGGCACATTCCCGTTGATCTGGCAGGGACCCCAACACCTCTCCCTCCCCTGGTTATTTTGGCACGTCAATTTCCCGTTTATTTAGACTTTCAGAGCTACCACAAACAACATACAGGTGAATACGTAGGTGCGTTAATTATTTATGGACACGAAAGGTACCACAAATAACACATGGGCGAATACTTAGGTGCATTAAAGTTGATAAATTCGCCGAAGAGGAGCTGGAAATAAACAAACTTAAACCCAAGAAACTACGACCCTCAATCCCAGTGCTACAGCCACGGTTAGATATACTGTAGGTCCTCCCTCTCTAGACAGATAGATAAATAAATAGATATACGGTATAGATACATAAGTAGGGAGATAGGTGGATGGGTGGATAGAGATAGATGGGTAGATTGGAAGATAGATGTAGATATATTGATAAATAGATCAGAGTAGATGGATGGATAGGTAGATATAGATATAAAGGGTATATATACAGTACCTAGACAGATAAACATTCGATTAGACATATGGAAGGAGAGATACTGTAGGTGTATGGATATATATAGATTCAAATAGATATATGTATCTATTTATTCCTACCTATCTTTATCTCTTTTACTTACCATAAGTGGACGTCTCCTACACTTTTCTTCCTAAGGGGACATTTTTTGAGGCAACTGTCTAATTGCACACGAATACTGTAACCCCTCCAGACTAGTTAATGCCGTTTAAAAAAGACCTCTCACATAGGAGGGGCTAATGAAGGCTATGAATCATCTAACCCCTTCAATTCGAAATATCTCCCTTGATCTACTGTATGTTAAATCGTCTCGGATAGCAAGAACAAATTTTCGGAAAAAAAAAAATTAACTGATGGAACAAATACTGGCAACCCTCCAGTGCTCGATTCATCATCCTCTTGCCTTTGTTGAATTTAGGAAAGGCCTGTCATATTTTCAGCGTCAAAGAAGGCTATATCAATACCTTGCAGTTCAAAACATTGTCTGGAGATAGCAAGAATATTATTATAGAAAGAAGTAATCACAGGGGGAATATTAAAACCAACTGCTCGATCCCTCCCTTTCGCCGAGTTCACCATCCTGATTCGAATTAACTAGGCCTCTGAAGCTTTCTGTTTCATGTTCGTTCACTCTCAGAAGATTAATGCTCTCATGTTTTGGAATACTCTACTGTTATTTTCCCACTAGCGCTAGACGAGAAATATTTTGCCGAGAGTGTCGAAGGAGACTGAGACTGTCAGTGATAGTACGACTATTTCATTTAGCTGGAAGTGAGTCATAGAGGAGCATGAGAGTGTTAAGGAACTCGCCTCTCGACTGGGCATTACACACTAGCACTTCCAAGATAACAGAAGTCGTAGGGACGAAACTGAAACTCATCGTAGCCACGTGTTCTGAAACTTCCTGCGGTAACTAATCCTTTACAATGGTGGATCGAGAGGGTGACCAAGAATCCAAACACCCACTCCCCCCTTTTTTCATCTGTGGTATTTTTCCCTACAAAAGATGTACAGAAGTATTAAATAAAAAACAGCAACACTTTAATGAAAAGAACTTGTATGAAATTAACCCTGTTCATAAGGATTGATACTTTGTGATTGTAAAGTCAACTAATAACCCAATATATTGTTTTATTATTACCCTATAAATTTTTAAAATGCAAGATTGTCTTCGTTTGGTAATAAAGGGAACATGTATTTGGTCCCCTTTTTAAATATATTGAACTATAGTACCCTAGCCTCAGGCATAAACACCTCGAAGAGATCAGATTGACCTTACATTTTTTTTTTTATTAGTTGACTGATCGCATTTAACTTTACAGGCGTTCTGTAATGGGTAGCCTACTTAGTTTTAGCCCGTTCAATCCCAGAACGTCATTCATATACTGTATATATATATATATATATATATATATATATATATATATATATACCTACAGTATTGTTTTTGCTACCTCTAGACAGTATTATTCTGCTTAAGAAAGATGTGGTCCGTATCTTACCCCTCAAGTTCGAAAAGTCTCTGTCAAGCTGCATGACACTGTCTGAAGATAGCAAGACTAAAATGCAAAGTACAGTAAGCCCTCGTTCTAAACTGATTTTTTTTTTTTTTTCAAATGAGTACATCTTGAATTTGCGGGAAATATGCTTCTTGAAGTTTCTATAAATGTGATATGCCTGGTTTCTTAAGTCACGGGACAAGTTATATGAAGAAAGTTGTGATACTTTAGAAGACATCCTTGCCTTAATGACGAGGATTGCATGTATGTCATCGGAGTAAAGAGATGCATACAGTAAGTGGACATATTGTGCTGGTGACCTGATATTCTTGCACTGACGCTTGACTGTTTGTACTCCCCACAGTACAGCCCCGACCAGTGGATAATATTATGCCCAAGTCTCCTGTTAGATGAACGAAAATGCAAGAATGTAGCAAAATTGAAGTGACTGAAGACGTCACCATTTTGAAGTGGTTAAATGTCCTGGACTGGTAATCTAGCATGGGATCTCAACTCGAAGGGTGGTTTTATATGCATCTAACAAATATAGGCTTTTCCATGTGTGACCAACGGAAATTAGTGACTTGCTTACACCTTCGCGCACTCAGTATTAATATTCCAGTACTCTGACATGTCTCTTTTTCACCCCCACAGTGCGGCCGCGGTCGGTGGACATCCGGGTGCCCAAGTCTCCCCTGGTGGCGGGGCAGGAGACGAGGCTGGAGTGCATGGCGGAGGGGGCGTATCCAGCGGCACAACTCACGTGGACCAAGACACTGAATGGGAAGACTACCACGCTACCTGCTCAGGTCGGAGGGAGGAGGGAACAGATAGAGAATGGAGAAAGTGAAAGGGTGGGGAGGGAGGGGAGGGAGAGTAAGGAAAGAGGTGAGGGACAACTCGAAAAGGAGGAAAGGGGAGATCAAATATGAAGAATGGAAGCAGGTAGTAAGAAAAGGTTCGAGGAAGTGAGAAGAGGCGGGGAGGTCGAGAAGGGGGCAAGTGAGGAAGGAGAATTGAGGAAGTAAGAACTGAGGAAGGGGAATTGAGGAGTAAGGAAGGCGGGATCGAGGACTGAATAGTGACTGGATGAAGTCGAAAGGTGAGGATGGGGGTGAAGAGGGAAGGTAGAATAGGAAGAAAATAGGGGGTAGAGGTCAGGGAGAGAGGAAGTAAGGGACGGGAATGTTGAGGGGAAAGAAAGTGAGTAGTGGAGGGGAGAGGAAAGAGAGAGGAGGCAAGAAATGAGGAAAAGGGGGGGGTCGAGGGAGAGGAAGTGAAGAAGGGAGGTAGAGGAGGGAGTAAGCAGGGGAATATGGTAATGAGGGAGGTAGGAAGGCAGGGAGGGAGAGAGTTTAGGAGAGAAAATGTGGAGAGGGATCGGAAGGTGAGGAGAAGAGAGGAGGCAGAAGAAAAAAGTAAGGAGGGAAGGGAGAGAGTGGAGGGATGAGGAACTGTGGAGGGTAGTTGACGGGTGAAGATGTGTTTGGCGAGATCTGGAAGTGTTAGACTGGAGGAAATGATCAGGAGAGAGGAAGATGGTAAGGCTACAGAAACTTTAACCGTGAAACTGAGTATGAAACAGGAAAGAATAGCGAGCAGGGAGAAGGGGGAGGCGGGATTAAGGGAGTGAAGTAAGTTATGGCACTCGTTGTTTAGGGAAGAGAGGGAGATAACTGGAAGGCGGGAGGGGCTTAGAAAATGATCAGGGGGTTTAAAAGAGGGGATCTGTTACCTGCCTACCTTGTAGTGAGGGATGGAAATTTCGTCTATAATTCTCCTGCGTCCACATCATATTTTGGGGCTTCAATTTCCTTCCTGACTCACCATATGCGAATTATTTATGGACAGAGAAACATAACAGGCCTTTCAAAGACTAGGAATATTAACCACTAAGGGAAAGAGAAGCTGATGCGAAATATTAAGCGAACTTTTGTCCCCGACCGTACTTGCCTCCCCAACTCTCTCTGTTGTAAGTTGGAAGAGAGATTATGATTAAAAGAAAATAAAAAAGAGTGAGGGTTCAGGAATGATTTATTCTGTAGAATTTCTTAGCATTTTTCGCTACCGTACATCTTCATCAGTATGCAGTAATAACAGCATAAGAAGGAAAATAGGCTTAACCCTTCCATTGTATTGGCGTTTTCAAGTTGGAAGGGCATTTAGTAGTGAACAAATCAGTAAAATTTGTATTTAATGCTCTCACTTCGAAAAAAAAACCCTACAGTTTAAATTGTCTGGAAATGGCTAGAAAAAATGGCAGAAATGTCCTAGCAATAAAGAGATTAAGAAGAAATAGTACTTACTGCCTGTCTTGAGGTCTTTAGTGGGAAAATACAGACACTGGTTAATAATTATCCTTGTTGGTGTAGACGTCATAGTGCTGTATGTTTTCTTTGCCTTTTCATTTGCACATTACGCTTTGCATCAAGTTGTATGTTGCTAATGGAAGCTATGTCGACATCATAAAGATAAATATAAAACACGGAGCAGGATATTAAGGTGTAATATACAAAACAAGGCATTAAGGAAGAGGGGCTACTACCGTATGTCTGCTGCCCCTGCGAGAGAACGACTCACTGTCAAGAATATGAGGCTGATTCCTAACTGTGTATAGATTTCTTAGTCTCTATACAGCTCTATCAGAGATGCGGAATCTCAGACCCATTTTTTATTGATCATCTGTATCTGCTTCTCTGTAGATACGCTTTATTGCATGAATCTGAATCCGATAACGTATCTTTAGTTCTGTTCTTATTACCCTCCGGCTATATTACTGAGCTTACAGACTTTATGATCTTTAGGATTTAGATATATACTTTACTATCACTGGTCCTTCCGAAGTTTTAATGCAATCATCCAGTGGTGGGTACTCTGGCTGAATACGTCAGGTTTTTACCTCTTATCCCTTACTGGTAGCAGAGACATGAAAGAGTTGGATCAGTGCCTCTCAGACTCGGGTGTGCGAACCCTGAGAGGTACGCTTGAAGGTGTGTAGGGGGGGAGGGGCACTGAGAGCTGGAGGAAAATAATGTAGATAATACTTATTTCGCCAGATTTTATTTGAGGTCATATTGAAAATCAAGACACTGGTTTGCACAAATCATGCACGCCCTTCTCGCTGAAAATGCCGGTTCTCAAAG